>NC_056596.1:20780091-21080091 GCF_018340385.1 Cyprinus carpio | reverse complement strand
AGGTATCATTTCCCAAACAATGTGCCATGCTTGGGCAGTAACTTCATATATAATGGACTTCCAGTGACTCACTGTCTTTTTCTGTACAGGCTGCTCCTATTCCCCTCAGGTGCAGTCTTCTCTTATTCACGTTTAATGCAAATAGTCTTTTTATGCAGAGCACCAGTATCTTTTTTACATTTGTTTACAATTTTAAAAATATTGACTGTGTGCTTAAAAACTGAGTGTGTTTACATGACGATTAAGGATAAGATCATGTTGATGCCCTCAGTTTTTCTTTTTCTTGCGAGCAAAAGTCACAATATTTTTTTTTTGTTGTTGTTGTTTTTGTTTTAAGCCTATTATAAGATTAAGTCATATTAGCCCTTAGGCTTCATTCTTGAAAGAATGACTTTATTCTTGTAATGTTATAAATGTATTCTCAATCTTAGCTCAATCATAAATTCCAGATGCAGAACTTTGATTGGCTAATGCTTAAAATATTGTCATTTTGAGAATTATTACACATAAAAAGTGGTTTGGAATCGAAATGGGGAATACTTAGCCTGTAGCCAATACAAAAACCAAAAAAATTTACTCACCCTCAAGTTGTTCCAAACCCGTATGAGTTTCTTTCTTCTGTTGAACATAAAAGAAGATATTTTGAGAAATGAGAAATGTTTATGAGAAATGTTTTTTGTCAATACAGTGGAAGCAAATGGACCCTAATGGGATTTGGTTCCCTAAGTTTGACCAAATATCTTTTTTTTTGTGACATAAGGGTGAGTTAATGATGACAAATTTTTCATTTTTAGGTGAAATATCCCTTTTAAGCTGCAGGAATAGGATCCCCACCTTTTAGTTGAAACAGTGACTCAAAAACAAGAAGACATCTGTTTTTTTGTTATTTTTTTGTTGTGTTGTGATTTGAAGAATTTATGATACAATTTTACATTTTATAATATAATCTTTGGTCTTTTCCCATTCAGGTAGATGCCTCTCATCAACATCACGTTGAAGAAGATTAATGACGCCTCTTACATCTGCTACGCCTCATTGAAACATCCCTCAACCATCTTCCCACCTGTTGTTTTAAACCTGATAAATGCATTGTGTGAGCAGCAAAGATGAGCTGCGTCAGTAGTCGGAAGCTCTTGGCCAGAGCCACATGGTAAAAGTAGACATCTCTCAGAGGAACCGTTTTCACATCTCCTGCCCAAAAAGAGTTGCAGACGTTTCCTCAAGCTACTGTGAGCTGGAGGACAATTGGAGCCAGAGGATGAGGGTGTGTCTTAGGCCTCGGGGGGGAGATTTATGCTCTCTGTCCCATTTGTATGGGCTTCCACTGAAAGGAGGTGTTCCCCGCTCCAGAAGAAGAGTTCTCTCACACAGCCAACCCACGTGGCAGGCAGGGATGTCCTCGGATAATTTTAGCCAGCTGACGTTGCTCTGTGTTCCTACCTTACATCTGTTCCTCCTTTTGTTCCTGATGTCTGTTAACTGTATCACTTTATCATCTCCGAATGATAATGTCGAACATGTGCTTCTGCAAGGAACAAAGTCGTTTGAGAGAAACTCATGTTAGAACCAGACCACAAGTCTCTGCAGTCCTCAAGCACAAAGATCTGGACCCCACTGACTTTCATTGTATGGACAAAAGCTCTTCGAAATATCTTCTTTTGTGTTCCACTGAAGAAACAAAGTCAGGTTTGGAACTACACGAAGATGAACTATGAACAATTACTTTAATTACATTATTTCTCCACTAATTTTACCCTGGATACCTGATCTTTGCCTGAAATCTCATGATCTCAGATTCATTTCTGCACATGGCACATCAGGGAAAATCTCACAGAGAGCTCACATTCATCACAACTCGAGCACATCCTGCCTGGAGTCCGTTGCAGGAAAGAGTGGGTCACCGCAGCATTATGTAATGGGCTCTTTGCTGTCATGGCAACGCTGTGGGAACTGGAACTGTGTATTCGTGTGGCAGGAGGCTATGGCGTGTGTTGACAGAATGTTCCTCACGTTGGGTTCCTGGATGGGCCAGGCTATAAACACTCAGTCAAGGAGTTCCCTCTCTTCTACAGTTCGGGTTTGGAGTTCTGCGCAGGTTTGTATTTCTAAGTTTTTGGTCACATCCACTCATTTTTTATTTTTCCACAGGATTTTATTTTTCTGCATGTTTTGTACAATACTCTGCCTGGAAAAGGGATGTTTTCTGAAAAAATATCAGGCCAGATCAGTTCACCAAAGGTCACACTTTAACATTTGCTATCAGGGTTTCAACCTTTCAGTTAAAAGAGCCAGTTGCCTTTATGATAGTTTTTTATTTATTTATTTAATTTATATATTTCTAAAGAAAGCAGTAATGATATCAAAAAAAAAAATTGTATTTTTTATCATCTTCAACAGAGAATATTTTGTAGAATAAATAAATAAATAATACATAATAGAAAATAGAAAATATTTAAGTCATTTAAAAAGATTTCAATAAAAAAGTCAGCTGACCCCTCACAGTCCCAGGACGTAATTTGATTTAATTTTAAATTTGATTAATTTCCCTTCTATCCTAACTTTGAAACTTCTGCCATTCATCTAGAATTTGGTTGCACACTTTGCAGTGCCTTGATTTATACAACAAACTGGCTTCTATTTATACAGGAGCCCATTTTGTTGTAGAAATTAAGGCACTGTACAGTTTCGGTCCAGTGCAAGTTCCTTTATTCTTTATCGTCTGCATGCAGTTGCAACATGTATTTGAGCAGAGCAGTCTGTATCATTTGTGATTTTTGTTTATGTTCTGGTTGCTTTTTTATTTTTTGTTTGAGCAGAGCAGTCTGTATCATTTGTGATGGATGATGTGATGAGGTATGATGGATGTAAAGACTGAACTTGAAGAACAGTTATGGTTCATTACATGTCAGACAGTGTATTTATAATGTATCCTGTATCCTGTGCCTCAGTGGTAGAGCATTACGTTAGCAGTGCAAAAGGTTGTGGGTTCATTTCCCAGGGAACACACGTACTGGTAAAAAAAAAACAATGTATAGCCTGAATGCACTGTAAGTCACTTTGGATAAAAGCGTCTGCTAAATATGTAAATGTAATAATGGCTTGTATCTAGTGCTAATGGGAACAGAGGTCTGATAAGAGGTTTGTCCACCGGGTGAGCCCCTTCCTGATAAAGAAGGCACTGTCTGAATCACCCGGCCCTGTGTTTATGTGTTTTTTATTGTATCCAGGCAAAGGCAGTCTGAAGTTTCCATCCTTCAGCTTGGAGCAGCACTTTCCTGAACTCCTGCCAGGAAAATGTGTGTTGGCTTGGCAGCTCGACTGTGGGAAGACTATGGGCAAAAACTGATGGAGTTTTGCGGCAATGGCTTTATATAGCCTTACAGCTCCTCGGGACTCCCTCTTTGGTGTAGACATAGCGATAGAGGTATCAGTAGTAGCAAGAGCTGCGATTACAGGAACATAATGAGTGAAAATCAGAGACGCCACAATTTAAACAGAAAATGGCTTAGTAATATGTGCGTATTATGTTTTAAAATTACCCCACTGCATATAAACTGTAAATTCTATCGAGATTTTTTTATTTTTTGGTGATCCACTCATGTGAGTCCACTTACATGAGTTTGACCCCCGGGACCAGTGGTCTGTTACCTCCAGATAAAGCTTTAATTTCATGTTCAGCTGCACAAGGAAAACAAATGCTATTCCCCGGTCTCTGCTAATTACTGCTGTCCCATTTCAGGAAGAAGTTTGTCCCCCTCCTCCTGTTTTCTCTGTTATCTACTGTACACGACTTCCTGCATGAGCACTGAAGCAGGCCGATCCACTCAGAGAGAGAGAAACAGAGAGAGGTTTGGTGAGAGAGACCCTCACATTATGAATGAGATAAATTCATAAGCCGATATGCTTTTATTTAGTCATTATACTAAAGAAGTTATTAAATTATTATCTGGAAAATATTAGCTTTTTTAGTTGATATTGTTTGCACAATATTATAATCTTATAGATATCAACATATTTAAAATAGATTTAGTTTATTATTTATTACTGTTAAATGCTAGGACTGTCATTAAAATAAAGTAATTGTCATAAAATATTTACTTTATTACGTTGACATTGCATTATAAGAATTTTAAATGTATATACTGTCACTAATGTCATGATTTCTTCAAAAGTTTTTCAAAAGCAGAACAAACGGTAATATATAATTTGTTACATATGTAAAAGAATAATAATAATAATTATAACATATTTAATACATTTTTAAGGTAACTTTGTATTTTAAGATTTTATATATATATATATATATAATATTTTATTTTTTTCCTGAAATTTTCCATGTACCCTCAAGCATCTCCAGACCCCAGTTTGAAAACCCCCTGATACATACATTACTGGAATTTTATATATATATATATATATATATATATATATATATATATATATATATATATATAATATATATATACAGTACTTTATATTTTGTGATGTCCAAAGCATCTGTTCTTATAACAACACCACAGTATTCCTAGAAATGTTAATCATTCTACAACAAATGGAGACCAGATCCAAAAAACAGAACACCTAAAAATTTGCATTTCCAAATGAATCACGAATGAATGAATGAATGACCGTCTTATGTCTGTCTTGGAAACAAAACCAGTGTCACCACAGTGCTCAGAGTCTTCTTAACAGGTTACAGATGCATTAGAGGACTTTCTGGCTTGCGTTTGAATCGACATTGGTCACAGGACATACTTCCTCTGGGATATTCATGAGAATGAAATCGAAAGTATAGTGGCCACCTTTAAACACGTACAGTGTAATGATGCCATAGCAACTGAACCCTCCCTTTTCTCCACAGTATGATGTGCAAACAACTGTGGGCTGAACAACCAATCTATCATAGATTCACTCAGCCATACCACTGCTGGATGGCAGCACATCCGACCGGAGACGTCTGCAAGCAAATGATGAGCAAATACACAGATATTTGGCAACAGCTCTGAGAAACATTTGTGTTTCAAAGGTGATGTATTATGAATCTGTGAAGAAACATAAGCACTTTCAAACTTTGAAAATCAACATCAGTACAGAAAGCTGGCAATGTACCAGTCCCTTTAAGGCAAATCAGTTACCATCAGTTAAGGCAATAGACGTAAAAGTGTAATTTTTTCTACGTTAAGTCTTAAAAATGTCATAAATATCATAATATCATCATGTCAGCATCATAAATGTAGCTCACATCATACTAAAATAGTGTATTTTAAAATAGTGTATCAGGCTAGCAGTTAAAGCTAAAGCTCATCCTTTAAAAAGATCATTGGCTCTTTAACTAAAAGGCGAGGCTTCCATTCTTACAGCTACTATATTTGTTGTAATTTTCCCATTCATTTTTCTACGAGAGGTCCATCTCCTCCTTTACAGTGTCTCTGATCAAGCTAGGATCCTGAAGTACCCTAAAAACTCCTTACATGGTTTGGGTGAAAGCTTTAACTCTGCTGAGCTGCTGATATGGACATGCTCCTGCCGTCACTGCAGGAAAAAAAAAAAAAAACCTGAGGACTGTGTGTTTATAATTCCATGGCTGAAAGTCCCTACGGACCTTCATGTTTTGCTTGCAGATTTCCCCATCAAGTTTAAGAGCTCTGGAGACATTTGCCTAAAATAAGACTACAACTTAAAAGGTGGAGGGACTTGCAGCGATCACGCTTTTTTTTTTCATTAATTTCAGTCCATTAATTCTTTGAATATATGAAAATATGTAGCTTTGCATATCCCCATTATCTGACTAATTAAAATCCTATATCAGCCTGAATAGGACACACACAGTTTAACCCTTTAACAGTATTTAGTGTCAAATGACTGTGTAATCTTTTCAATTGAAGTTCACTTTTACAACACGTTTCAGTTAATTAGGTGCACTGAAAGGTATTTTTAGCCTTCATAAGGAGGCAGCCTGAGGCATGTGCTTCCATGCCTTTGTACAAGCGGATGTGATTTTCTATTAACTTGTTAAAACACAGCAGTGCCGTTTTAACTACCTGTCCACAACACCTGCAAGCATTTCCACAACCCAAATACGGTCACTGCCATACTTGGTGTCTACATAATGTCATTAAGCACATTTGAGCGCATTACATTTCATTGTGCAATACAAAGGTACACTGTAATAAAAGTTTTTTTGGGGGGTAACCTAAAAATATGCTCGATATGGTAACACCTATCAAACATTTAAGTACACTTATTTTCATATCAGTATTGTTATTTATATATAGGTCCAATTGTGTGTGTGTGTGTGTGTGTGTGTGTGTGTGTGTGTGTGTGTGTATGTGTGTGTGTGTGTGTGTGTGTGTGTGTGTGTGTGTGTAACCAAATTACAATTACCATTTATCTTCATCACAGTAGCACATGTGTACTTAAAAGTATCATAAAAGATGTGACTCATGCCCTATTGTCTTCTAAAATGTTTTGTGTAATAGACATAGAAAAGAGCATTACTAGGCTAAAGGACTTAGCATTAGCATGGCCTTTGGATCGCATTCAAAGACATATGCCAGTTTGAGAATGAACTGCCAACTCCAAAACCTTTTTTAAACGTAGATAATAAGCTTTTGCAAGCCAAAAGAAGTATTAAGAAGATCACATTCCTCAAGATCTCCTGTTGAAAAATCAGCTTCCTCATGACCACGCCCTTTGTCTTTTGTCTCCACATTGTTTGCGCTGATATTGGGATAGTGAAGAGCAGTGATCTCTCACACATCTGTTTTCAAATACTCATTACACCCTCAATCAAGCGAGCAGGGTAAGCGCTGGTCTCATTATTGTGTGTTCATGACCGGAGCTTCCTTTGAACTCCCTGGGACACTCCACCCACCCGTGCACACTCGTTTAATCCAGGTCACATTCATGCTGCGGGAAGTGTGTGGTCCAATAGCCGCATATTCGGTTTCACATACTGTTTTCCATGAAAAGACAAAGGTTTGATGACACTGAGCTTGGAATTCATCCTGCAGGGTTTACGGTGTCAAATAGTACAGTGAAGGCCATACAGTGTACTTCGCTCAGTTTTTCCTTATGTGCTGATGTCTATAATGATAGATTGATGGATTTAGAGTACACACTCTGCATAAATGAGACAATTAACCTCTCATCGGGATCCCAGAGTCGGTGTTTGTGGAGCAAGGTGGAAAAGGAGGGCAGCAGAGGCCTAAAATAGCCTCAGCAGAACCGTTTCAACACTGTAGCATGGAAGGAAAGAGAAGGAAAACTCTGTATGAGCTGATAGTGTGGTCAGAAAGAACTGGAGCATGAGAGAGGTGTAATTAAAGACTTAATTCAACTTGGGAATTCCACTTTAGGGGAACCCTAGATAAGAGTTTGCCTGTTTTGACTGCTTTAGAGCCCATTAGCAATATGCTAACAGCCCTCAACTCATGATGAAAATCACTACAGAAAAAAAACAAAAACAAAAGGGCTTTTCTATCTTAAATTATGTTCCCTTCAGCCTACACCCTTCTGGCACAGGATCAGGGTGAAGTGTTCCTGTAAAACATTGCTGTTGCTAAGTTTGGGGCTTCCCTCGCTAGCATGGTTTTTATCTAATTCGGGTAGCGCATTCAATAGTAGTACTCATATTCCAGTGTAAACAAGTCTGGAAAACTACTAGAGCAGTGGCGGTTGACACAGTGTTTGCTTTAGACCACATGGCTACTCCGGCATCCATCAGGTGAGCGTTTTCAGTGTCACCTGGTTCAAATGCCTCACATTTACACATTGCTAACTGACAAAAATGATAAAGAAAGATATCATTATTTGATGTGTGCACTGTTAGAATCTAGCAAATGCATGTTTTAGGACTGTTTATGTTTTGGTGTTTATATATACTCAACAAAATTTTCCTTCTGTGTATATATATATATATATATATATATATATAAAATGAAGGTTTATCTTGCTTATGCTTAGTCAACTTTCCTCATAAATTGTAGCATCATAAGGTTTGTAAGGATGTGTAGTGAACCACCAAAAAGGACCTTTAAAGTAAATGTTGTTTCTCTGATAAAAGCTTTTGGCTCTAAAAAAGACAAACAGAGCACCGTTCCGGCACATTGAGTGCTTATCACTCTCTTTTGTTTGTTGCAATCCGTGCCTTTTTAGAAGTGGTGCAATGTAGAAAAAAAGTTCATGAGGGCAGAGTTGACACCAGGACACTTTCATGCTACATTTATATAGTAACTGAATATATATGCAAGTTACTTACATACATACATAGAATTATATGTATAAGCGTACATACTGTGTGTATTCAAGTTTATGTTTAATAAAGGAAACTTTTTTTTTATTATTTTATTTTATTTTTTTAAATCTTATTTTTGATTGCTATTCTATAACACTATGCTGTTACTACTGTAGCTTGTTACATCTTGAGCTGTTGCACATTCTTCCATGTTTGTCATTTTCTGGGCCTGAATATGACAGTGACTTTGTTTTTTTTTGCTTGTTGGTGAACATGAACATGAACTGTCTGTCTTAGTCATCCACTAAAAATAGGAACAAATGAAAGGACTGACACAACCTTAAATAGATTCTAATTATATAGATTTTAATTTGATGTGTGTGTGTGTGTGTGTGTGGGAGCGTGCGTGTGTGCGGTTGTTTAAAGATTAAAAACTATATAATTAAATCTATTTAATTAAAAATATTTCATGTTTCTTAAGTTGTATTTAAGTTGTATTCATTTGACCTAATATCAGCTGCACCACACCCACTGTTCAAGAATACTGCATATTCGGACATACTACTTATTCTGGACTAATTATTTTCCATACTATACAGTAAGAAAAAAGGCATATTTGTATGAAGGTAAAAGAGTAGCAAAACTCGAGAACTTGTTGATTTGAAATTTGAGAACTTGTCTTATTAATATTTTGACATGAAGTAACCATTAGAAGTCCGGAAACCGATATTGAGGGACACACATTGAGAAAAACATGAAATGATTTACCATTAAAAAACAATATTTACAAGAAAACAACGTTTGCTTTCTTTCTTTTTTTTTCAGTTTGTTATTTACAGTTTTTTTACAAAAAAATACATATTAATATTTAACGTTGAACTAAATATTTAAAAAAAATATTTGGAACATATTTAAAATAGACTCCTATGTTCAGCCAAATGTGATAAAGTGATAACTAATGAGATTTCTAAAAAATTGTGTCGTATGATAGTATCCAGTTTTTTGTTTTTTATGACATCGTTCTCGCACTATGTTTTCATAAGGAGACATTAAAAAAAAAATTTTTTTTACTGGCAAAGTGTTTTTGTTTTTTTATTTCATTCATTGAAGCTTAAAATATGAATGTGATACATGTTTATCACTAGGGCAGCTTTATAAACTTAAACATGCATGAAGCAAGATCACTGACGGCAGCATTTCCAGACTTGGCCTCAAAATAAAGGGAAAAAAAAAAAAGCACACCTGAAGCTTTTGAAGTAATGCTTTTATCTGATATACGCTCCTCTACATGATCTAAACTATGCTGGAAAATGGTTTGGATGGGGTCTGTCATGTGATGGAGATGAATATCCCACCATAGTGTAAACGCTGGGTAACTGTGTCAGAGCTGCCGGATTGAAGGGAAGCTTTTGTTGGTTGTTAAGACTCAGGCTTGTTCATGTCAACACCACGCACGCCAAAAAAAAGCAACATTAGTTTTGTGCCCCCCCATAGTACATAGTAGGACGTAAACATGGGAAAAAAAAAAAAAAACAAAAAAAATGGATTTATTTATCTCTTCCCATAAAGCACATACTCTGTCGACTAACAAAGCCTCAGGCTCTGGGTGGATCCCTGATGTGTTTACCACACCTTCACAAACACAGAGCTACGTGGGGTAAGATGAATAGATGAAGGAGATTGGGTTGCTTTTTGACAGGTTTATTGTGCTTGGAAAATTTTACAAAGCACTAAATTTGATCTGTATAGACAAAGGTTCATGCTGGCAGAGAGCATATGAAGGCTAATGTATTCTCTCTAGGTCTACTTTTAATTTCCTTAAGTTGATTTTTAAGTTGTGAATTTCATGGGAGGTTTTTATAAGCAATGGAGGAGAAACAAAGGGCGTTTTTATGTCTGAAAGAGGAGAGGGGTTATGCAATGTTTAAGCAAAGACCTCTCTTCCATCAGTGCAATGATTTAAAGTGCTGAAGACTTTGAATTGAAAATCTTCTGATCTTCTTCTGTCTTTTGATTACCAATTCCCTGCCAGTAAGCTCTTGTTAGATCTTATATATATATATATATATATATATATATATATATTTAGATATATATATCTATGCATGCCTCTACAAGTAATAGCCAGGGATTGCTTTTTTCTGTATATAGTACACACTAAACGTAATTGTACCCTAATGCTTGTGAAAAAATTGTGATTGTTCCTGACCTGCAGGGTGCTGACAATAGAGCAAAGACTGCTATGGGCGTGATTCTCATGATTTACTGCATGTCATGGTTTATTATGATGTGTCCATATTCACAGAGCCTGAGAGCTTTAGCAGATGAGGTGACTGTCAGGAAGTCCCATTGATACATTGTGCTGCTCATATCATTGTTTTTCTGCAGGTTAGAATTTAGATAGATCACAGGGACCACGGAATCTGACCTTTGATAAGTCATCAGGAACGTCACCAGCAATGTTTGTGCTGTAAGATAAACAGTTTTCGTGACACTCTGAGTATATATTGAGTGTACACTTCTTAAACATATTTTATATATTTATTAATTCATAAATATCATACAAGTTTTGGAGATTTGCACAACATGACAGTTTACTGTCTGATGAACTAACCTTGCCTTGTTATTAAAATTATATGATTATCTTTTAAAAGACTTATGACTCTGAAACACAGTCATGAGGGATCTACAGGGGTCACGCTATATTTCCTGTTTTATAGATATTTATTTATTTTATTTTACCCTACATGTTGGGCTGCAGCACAATGACTCTTATAGATTTGGCTGAACAAAATAATTACAAAGAATATTATTTTATTTTAATGAAATAATATAATAATATTTAATATACTTTTTATCTAAAAAGTAAAAGATTGGTTAATTAATTTTTCTTTTAAATAATTTAAATTAGACTTTTTTTTCATTATGATATCAGGGCAGTTGTATTACCTTGATAGTTTTGACTTCATGCTCCCCTTAAAAAAAGAATAATATGGTGATAATAATAATATTTTAGAAATTAATTTATTCAAGTATATTAAATTTGAATGTGTTTTTGAATACCCTTGTGGAAAAATGGATATACTTAACATGTATTTGAAATTTACATATTATCTTAAAAATACCCTGCAGTTGTACGTTTAGTATACTAAAACTGGTTATATTTATAATCTGCTAAATTGGAACAACTAATTTTGTACTTGATGCGCTTTTTTTTTTTTTTTTTTTTTTAAATGTGGCGGAAGTAGTGCTGAAGTCAGACTGGTATATTTGATTGCGCTAAAGTGGAACTATTGCAAGTATACGTTAGGTACACTTTAAATACTGTAGCTTGCATTTAAAGACCAATATTATTTCAAAGATCGTAAAGTTCCCTTCAATCGTGATATTTAAAGCACATTTCAATGTTTAATATTATGAAATGTTACAATGTGCACAAGTTAGTACTACCACTAGTTATTATGCTGGAATGCACTGGTTTTCTTTCTCCAAACATAACGCTACTCATTTTAAACAAAAAGTTGTTCTATTTTTGATATCATTGTGCCAAGAAACCATTTTCCAATATTTCCTCTGGTTTTTCCACATAATCTGTGTAGCAAAACTGCAGAGGATAACCAGCAGCATTACCAAAGTCCTTGTGAGAAAAGTGCTTGAGGTTTTAATGGCTTTACTTAGTTTTGCGGGCAATAGCTATACCAGAGCTAATAAATTTCAGTTTTGTGTGAGATACGTTATTGCTCAATAAGTGCAATCTTACAAAGGCAGCTGTCATTCACTGCTAAGTGTTGTCGTAAAAAATGACATATATGATTTTTAGTACTTTGCTTCCAGTAGCTTGATGGGACGGTCCCATACCTTGAGGGAAAGACCTGTTGAACTTGTGAAATTTAAGGATATTATGACAGTAAAAGATTGCACTAGAATAGATAAATCAGACTTTCCTGCTAAACCCTTCATCACAGATAATAGTACTTGATACCTTCAGTGAAGAGTTTAGCAGTGAAGTCTGATTGCTCTGTTTCACAATTTGATTAAGAGAAAAAAATATACAGAGCACCCACATCAAACTAGAGATCATATTGGCCGTTCATGATGCTGACAAGGTTTGATCTCCACTTCAAACACACACAGAGGAAAGGTCTTGGCACCTTTGCTTTGCTGTTGTCAACAATCAGCCGTGGTTTTATCCATAGGGATTATGGCCTGGTAGGATGCATGAGTTCACCTGGAGAATGTGCCTTTCACTCCCACTGTTTGTCCTTTTTGCTGTTGAATGTATGTTGGGGTGTTTTATTCCGCTCAGTTATTTTTCCTACCGACTGTTACAACACATTGACTTAGTTGTTTTTGCGTGTGTTTCACATCCCGTGGAACTCCCTTTATTCACCTTTTGGTTATAAAAATTTTTTTTTATTCAGGACCATTTGCCTAAGAATTTAACATGTTGTTTGTTACTATTCAAAAGGGTGTTTAGCAAAATGTTTTTGAAAATGACCATTCATTTTCTTTTTGGAAAGGAACAGCTTGAACATTTTGTAAACATCTTCTTTGGCATTCACAAAAAGTTGTTGGCTTTTGTGTCTGTCGTGTGTTGTTTATTTTTATATTTTTTTCGTTGGTATTTATTATTATATATCTAAGTGTGTGTTTGCTTGATGTGTTGTGTGTGTGTGTGTGCATTGGTGTGCTGGGGTGGGTGGGGTGGTTGAGTTTACAATTATTTAGTTTTTTATGTTTATGTTATTACTTGTTGGATGCACATTCATTGATTTTTAATTTGTCCTTGGTTTTTATATTTTTGAGTGAAAACTGTCCCTTTAAAAGTGTCCTAGGAAGGCAAAGACAATCACTGTATCAGAAAGTGACCTATTGGTCTTACCCCTCCTCCCCCCCCGCCCCTCTACCCCCACGTCTTCAACTGTGGTCCCCCCCCTGGAAAATGCTGCTTTCTCGGGTAGTGCACTGAGTAATAAATGGTTCTAAGAAAATACAAAACCCTTGCTGTTTATGTTTAAAAAACAAAAAAAAACCCAAGCAATAATTGAAAACTCAAACAATATGGATCATAAATTCATTTCCTCTGTCGCATGCAGTAGGCTGCTTGCTTAGTGGTAAAGAAGAGAGAAATTGTCCTCAGGCTGAACAGTGCTGGGGCCATGTCCTGTTAAGAGAAAAAAAAATGACAGTATGATGTGTTAGAAAAACCTAAAACTGAAATTACATATTTTAGAATGGATATCAAGGACCCTGTTGGGAAGTGTTGCGCTTTACCCGCTCCAAAAACATCAATAATGAGGTGGCTTTGAAAGGATTTGTGCCAGTTACAAATAATTATTTTTTTTTTTTTTTAAACATGCGGGAATAAAGAACCCTTAAAACACCAACCATTATATTATAATTATATTATATATTATATTATATTATATTATATTATATTATATTATATTATATTATACACGTAATATTGTATCTTTTATTTTAATGAATGAATGTGTAAAATGTGAGGTAAAGCCTGAGGAAAAAAAAAACAAACTGTGTACATCAGAACTATAGAGGAAATAACAAATAACAATCTGATAACATTCCTTGAGTTCTGTTTCAATTTGTCGAGATAAGGGATGGCTGGACGGATTTATCCCTAAAATATTTCCTTATCCACTGGTCCACAGTTGTTTGGAGCAGTGAATTGAGCCCCGTTTTTGTTTGTCTGCGCGTGAAACATACGTCTTCCGTGATGGGCGTTGGACGCGTCCTGCCCTGAGCGCACAGGTGCGCGTACAGCAGGCGCAACAGACGGCAGTGTGCGCCGCGCGCAACTCTAAAACTAAAAAAATGGGGCTTTGAAAAGGAAAAAAAAAATGGAGAGACCAGTTGTCATTATGGATGAGGAGGGCATTCGAATAGATCGACTTGAAACCGATACTTGGAAAAAAAACCGCCAGTGTATTCAGACGGTCCCGGACAGCGATCCTAAATATATTAACGCTCATCTAAAGGTAGGTGACACCGCGAGACTTATGTACTGTCACTTACATACTATCACTTATTTTGTAAATACCTGCGTCCTAAAACTGTAACTAAAATGAGTGATACAAGCGCAAATAATGTGCTAATATTAGTTTCGAATTCGATATTAAAAGTTATTTTCGCGCACCACCAGCCAGTGCTTTTTATTAGAATAAATGTGATTGCACATGCGCGATAATAATCTTTTTTTTCTTTTTTTTTTTTTAATTCAGTTTTTTTTTTTTTTTTGTTTTGCAACAATACTGCATTAATGCAACAGACAACAAAGGGGGGGAAAAACACCGGACAGAAGAAAAAACATATAAAATAAGGTGTCAGTAGTTTTAATATTACCCAATAATATAAAATACATCAAGCAAAATACACACATAATCACACACATACGACTGTTGTAGTGAATATCAGCACATGTGTGATTTACTTGCAGGCTATGTAAATACTTATATATTAATGTTAATATTAATTACTACGGTTCAGACAAAATTGTGTTTCTTGTTCAAAAGAAACTATAAAATAAAATAAAACAGACGTTATTGGTTTTAAGGTGTGAAAATTTTAATATAATAATATTAAATATAATATAATAATTTGGTAGTTACTTTTTCTTTATTTATACATGTTGGCTACTTTAATAGTCTAAAGAGTTTTGTTCATATGTGCTTTGTTTTTTTAATTTCATGTTTGATTCAGAACAGGTTGGTTTGAAGACATCATGCTGAGCCGATCTCCACACACAGCTTGACAAAGTTTGGATCGGCAGTCATGCTGTGTTCGAGCTGGTGAAAATACATCTTCGCCCGATCCTCACCACGTTTCTGGCCATTCTCCCATGGCATTCATATGGCAGGGATTGTTTTCGGGATCGCTCAGCTGTATACATATTTGGTATGAAAAGGGTTCTTGTTTGGGGAAGGCTGTTGGCGCATGTTGTATTTTCCACAGCCCAATTGCAGAATTTATTTGCCTTGGCCACTACCCACTTAAGATAAAGACTGGCATTTAAAAAATACCACAGAGAAAGTCTTGCAGGGTACTGGTTTTGTACAGCACAGGTGGCCTGCATTTCCACCGTGGAAAAATCCTCACATAACTCACACTGATTGTTAGCATTCTACTCAAGGGTTTTTTTCTCCGGCACTCTTTGACACATGCAAGCAAAAACTTGGCAGTCGAAAACTTGGCACTTGACCCTTGTGTAGTTTAGGTTAGGAGCATTTTCAGGGGGTCCGTGTTCCTGAAGTGACATATTAGCACATGTGGATGTTTGTAGACTTAACAGACCCAGCATTAGCAGAGTAACCCTACTTAGTTTAGGAATGAGTAAGTAGTATCGCTCCTGTCAAATTAGATAAGATCTAATGTCAAGAAGTCAGTGTCACTTGTAAAAACAAGCGAAAAAAAAATAATTATCATAAAGACTTGACAATGGGTGCTGTTTTACTTCTGCATCTAGCCAGAATTCTGTAGCAATGTGCTAAAATGAGTTTTGACAAAATGTAAGTGTGTTGCAGACATGAAATGACGCTTGTTGAGGAGTGTTTACTTTTGCAAACGCAATATTCTATCGAAACCCTAGCAACCACCTAAGAAAATCAAGCATTTAGCTCTAAAAACCGCACAGAACTCAGAACCTATGCACATGCACTACACCGCCTTCCTAACAAGCATCCAGGGGTGCGTTTCACAGAGCATTGTTAGCTAACTATGGTTGTTAGTTCAATGAACGGAAATTAGCAACCATAAGTTGCTGTTGGGAACACGAACCCAAGATCTGCACGCACAAGTGTTACAAATCACAAAGAGCTCTTAGGCAATTTTATATTACAGTGCCCTAGGAAAAACACCGAGAACTCGTGATTAACAAACACTGAAAAACTTTAGCCGACCGTCTGCACTAGCAAACCCCGCCGAACAAACCACATCGATTGCTAAGAATAGAGCTTGAAACACCACACAGCACCTTAGAAAATACATAGCAATGCCCTAGCAACCCTTTTGACCACCACGACAAGTGCTTAAAATCCACACAGACTTAGCCATCAACAACAAACACAAAGACGGGTTATCACAACACAGAATGGTAGCAAACTGCATAGTAGTAACACTTAGCAAACCACCTAGATAGAGTTTAAAAACATAGTGCTAAAAAAACCATAAGCAGAACTGTAAGCAAACTGCATTGCAATCTTCTAGATCACCCAGGGGAAAAGTGCTTTTAAAAACCGCATATCATTCAGCCAACCACCTAGGCATAAGCCTTAGCAACCCAAACACAACCATTGAGTTTTTGCAATCCCTCCAATCACAGTTCCTATAGAAAAATGACAAATTCTGTTTAGGTATATAGTAGGGGAACATTCTAAACAGAGAAACGATTTTACAAATTAACTTTTATAAACTGATTAAGGTTATTAAAAATAAACCTGTTAGACCTTTATACGTGTGCGTGGTAGATTCCTTAGAAAACGTTATGTATTAATCTAAGATCTATTCATTGTATATGGACGAGTCCAGCTGACTGAGGGATTTGCATATATGGTGAATGTTAAGAGATCAACTAGGTTAATGATTCTTGGAACCATGAAGGTTAATGCTTCGCCACACATGCCAGGCATATATTTTAACCCCTAAGAAAAAAGAGGAGCGGAACAAAATAACTTTGATCTGATTGTTGTGTAATTTATCATATATCAGCACACCAGATCATGAAGCTTGTTTTCCCTCCACAGGGTGGTGAGGACAGTGAATCCAGGGATGCATGATGACACTGCCCTCCATCACACGTGATCTTGACCAGTCTGCTGGACATACTTTAATAGGGCCGTTGTTCTTCAGAAAAGGACGGTGCTTGTCATCCCTCACATGTCAAGGGACTCTGTGCAAAACTGACCAACTCTAACCTCAGCATAGAAGTGTTGCAGAATTTCTTTGACCTGTTTCTTTTGGGCCTTTGGCCTTTTGGAGGATTATGTAGCTGAAGGATCATTGATCCTGGATCTCTGAAGCACCGAAGAGAGGGGAAAGAGCTTTTCATTCAATTTCCGTGCACAATTGGCACAAGTATTCATTGCTGTTGTTTTCACCACTGATTGTCAGCCTTGTACTGGGCGTAGTCAGTGATGACATGCTCTTGCACTACTGTTCTGGTAAGTCTAATTAACCTTTGATAT
The DNA here is from genome assembly GCF_018340385.1 of Cyprinus carpio. Lineage (NCBI taxonomy): Eukaryota > Metazoa > Chordata > Actinopteri > Cypriniformes > Cyprinidae > Cyprinus > Cyprinus carpio. The sequence continues at coordinate 21,062,655 of NC_056596.1, read as the reverse complement.
TATATATAATGCAAGGCCTTTCAAAGATTATAAGGTAATGATTAAGATGTTCGCCTTAAACGAATAGTTCACCCACAACAATGAGTAATTTGCTGAAAATGAAATCACCCTCAGGCCATTAAGCATGTAGAAGATGAGTTCTGTTTCTCATCGGAACAGATTTGGAAGAAACCTTTATTCAGTGCAAGACAAATAATGGAATTGTTTCAGTAAAAATAAACAAGCTTTTTGCTTTACAGAGATGTTAATTGCAAGGGATCTGAAGTTTTGTGGATTATTGTGATGTTTTTATAAGCGGGTTGGACTCTCCTTCTGATGGCAATACATTCACGGCAGAAGAGTCATTTGTGAGCTAGTTTAGACCGCTTAATGCATCAAAATTTGTTCCAGAAGAACGAAAATCATATACATCTTCGAATTTGCCTGAGGAGTGAGGGTAAATGTTCAGCAAATGTTAAATTAAGGATGACCTTTTAGGAAAAAAGGACATGCTGCTACTATATGATATATATCATTGCAAATAAGCACAAGATGAGCTTGTAAGGAAAAAAATGATTGCAGTACTTTCAAATAGGCCTGTAGTGTTGTGCGATATTTCTGATGGGTAATATTTATTATGTTGGAAAATGATTTATCCAGAAGAGTTAAATTAAATGTCTTTGATGGGATTTTAGTGTACAAAACTATTTCTGCGTTTTTTAGTGACACTTCCTAGTTTAAAGAGCCTTTTCTTACACAAATATAATGCACATTTTCTTCTGTATTAATGAACTTCTTTTCATATATGATAAAAAAAAAGCGAGCAAATAGCGAGTAGTTTGACATGCTCTGTTTCCATTGATTGTGACTTTGTTAGTGGACTCCGTGGACTGTGAATGGAATATTGAATGTGCAATGGAACATTAGCGGCTCAAGGTGCCGGTCCTCACCACTGTTGACTGAGTTTTTTTTCCATGTAACAAAACATGGCGAACACAGCCACCGCTTATGGAAAAGACAGAACTAATGGTCTCAGGTCAGCAAATAAAAGTATTTTTGGAAGTTAAAGGATGGATTGTTTTCTTTGCACGAGCGACCATGGAGAATCAATATGTGGTACATGGAATGTTAACCTCGACACAGATTGATAGATATTGTTGCAATGAGAAAAAACAAATCCTTCGGCCGGGGAATGTTCAATGCGGAATGCAGGTATGCCTAAAGGATCTCCCCCAGTTTGTGTACCCACACAAACACAAAAAAGTGTATGTTTCTGGAGAAATATGAGATGCAAATTGTCTAATTGAGTTCTTGAACCGCTGGATTGTATTAAACAGTTTCATTAAGCATTTTGACTTTGTTCGAATAGTTAGTTTACTAATGAAGTACAAATAAATGGATTTTGTCAATAAATTGACAATAATTGTCTACTATAAATTTAATATTATAATACCAGAATAAATACTTTTATATTCTTATTATTTTTATATAATACAACACTGATGAAAAAGCATATAAAATCAATACGAAATTTCTATTATAGTGTAGATAAAAAATGTTTAAAAGAATACCTATAAAATTCTTGCTTTTTTTACCATGAGCTAGGCCTATACAGTGACCTTTGGACGGCTACCACTGTCGTTCTGTTTTTTTTTGCATATTTTGCATTGCCTGTCAAATCCCGCACTTTGCCAAAAATCTGACCTAAAGAATTCAGAAAGATTGGTTAGCACCGTAAATGGCACACGAAAACATAATCAATAAGTAAAGTAACTGCTAGTAAAGTTGGAACAAATATAAGAAAAAACAAGAACATTTAAAGGGACACTCCATAACAAAAGGAAACTTTGGTCATTAATCACGTACCCCCATGTCGTTCCCAAACCCTCGTTACAAAGCTTTGTTCGTCTTTGGAACACAATTTAAGATATTTTGAGATTCTTAACAAAGGAGAGGAATTATTGAATATAAGTCCGTTATTTTTGTTTTATTCACAGTTTACAAAAAAGTCTTTCTTGTCGCTCTCATAAAGTTACGGTTGAATCACTGTGATGAGCAGATTGCTTTTCATACTTTACTGGACCGTGCCACTGTTAGTATTGGCAGTCTCAAAGCCCTCTGGTTTTCATCCAAAATATCTTACAAATTGTGTTTCCGAAGAGCGAACGCAGCTTTTATGGGTTTGCGACACGGACAGGGGGAAATAAGTGGTTAATGACAAAATTTTCATTTTTGGGATGGAAGTAACCTTTTAAACTGCACAGCGTATTTTTGCTTTTTAAATACATTCCAACAATAAAGTGCAAGGTCTTGCCTTGCGGTACATTGGCGGTATGCCAAACCAACCTTAGTCCACAATTTCAGGTTTAGACCACCTCACGTCATGTATTGCATTTCCTTACCGAAACTCTCTCTTTTACGAATTTAAATAACGATGGCTGGAAAAGCAGCCAATAAGTGTTCAGGTAGGCTAATCACTGCGATTTTACAACCTTCGCACGATGCCCTCATAGCGCTGTATGATTAGTAGGGTGGCATGGTTGAGGTAACTTATAGTAAGTTTGATTTGTTTAACATTTAGCAGTTAGGTCAACTTACAACCGTCCCTCATTTTGATGCCTTTGTAATGTTAATGCTGTACCCAGTACGGTACCTTGGCACAGAGCTGCTAATGAAAAAACGTTCTGGTAGTGTGCATGGGATTCGTTCAGGAGAAACGTTGTTACAGTGCTCAAATATGCCTCCCATTTGGGAAAAATCACGTCAACTATTCTAACCACTACTACTGCGTAGCTCTGTGAGTGGGCCAGGCTAATGGAGGGTTTCAGTCTTATCCATTGAACACACACACACACACACAGCTTGTCCTCAGTAACTGAGAGGAGCTCCCACTTCATGCCATGAGAGTCCAGGAGAGATAAACACGACTCAGTAGATAAAAACTTTATTGGACGTTAGTATGCAGAAAAGAAGACTGTTGTAAGGCGGAAAGGACCTCCCCACTGTAAGCAATATCCCCACGCCTCCCACATCTGCTTCCTCTCTGCTGATTGTCTTGTTTCCACCACACTCATCTGAGCGCACCTTCAGGCACGGGACAGCATGACTAGCGTATACAAGGACGGAGCACCTGAAGAGGTAAGAATGACACCTCAGAAATGTCAATTCCTGGATTTCTTGATGTAACTTATGCAACAAACCTTTAGCTAAGTTGGCTGCGTATTACTCAAACACGTTTAGTGGTTTATTCACCACATGAAGGCGATGTTGTTGAATTAAGTTAAACTATACTTTCCTTTTTATCGCGCTTGTTTGCTTATGGGTCTTATCTTTTTCTGGCTCGTATTTGTACAGCAAGCCGCACTTCTCCCTTCATTTTTCACTTAATGCACACTTTCGCAAACTCAGCTTTAAAGAATTATAATATTTGCTACAGTATGAACTGTTAACTAACTCCCAAAATAACGTCCGGTTCGTAACGCATGTTGTCGAAACGCAATGCAATTAAATCTTAAGAACATTTATTTATTTTTTAGTTCAGAATAAACTAATATATTTTTAAAACAAGCCCTAACAGGTATATATATATATATAATATATATATACTATATATATATATATATATATATATAATTTTTTTTCCTGCCGCGGATTAAGAGCAGAGCACATTGTAAAATTGCGCCCCCGTGCGGCGGGTGGCTCTGCTGTGTTCCAGAGGGGTGTGGTGCTTTTTTTCTATCCGCTTAAAACCATCCCATGGCAGGGCAGTGCCGAGTTGCGCCCCACGTCTCCCCTCCCACGCTCCATGAATTCGTTGTCTGTTTTCTTTGGAACCGCAGGATTACGCTCACTCACCGTTCATCAGAAACACATGGGAACATTTATAAACCAAATAATAAAGAAATGGGATAACGACAGCATCAACGAAAAGACCCTTCAGGATGTCCACACAAGGAGATTGACCTGGTCAAACCGGGACCCAAAGCATTTTAAAGACTAGTTGTGGTCAGGTACAGTTAAACTTTTTTTGCTCTATGACAACTTTTTCTTTATTGGCAAGTCCACTGTAATAATAAAATAATACTTTCGAAGGGATATCTATGTGTATCTAAATGTACGGAAAGGGATAATGTAATCTGAACTTTTGTTTTAGTATGTTTGAGTATGTATTATATTTTCTCACTATTAACATATATGGTTGCATGACAATATGTTAATTTATTTAACTATTAGTATTGATTATTACTAGACATATTCTTAATTATAAATGTTATGTATGTTATAATAATATAAGAAACATGTTCAGAGAAACAATTACAGTTGATAAAAATATGTGCATTACCCATCAACAGAACCGTTTGGCGTTCAAACCCTCAGTGAGTGGAGTACACTGGTGAGCTCAGTTCTGTCCCGTTGGCGATGGAACACATTAATTGCAAGCAGCAGTGTCTTTGAAAACTGATACAATCGTTGGCTGATTACAAGTCCTTGTAGACTCTTCTCATTTTACATTGCCAAAGCACTATAACAAGAAGCTGAATAACTACTTGGATCTCCATGTGTACCATACCAAATCGCGTCTCTAGCATTGTGCAATTGTACAATGTGATGCGCGCTGGTGGGTCCGCAACTGCGTCTGGGGTGTTTGGAAGTAGCCGTGGTTTTTCTACAGCTTGTCGGGTTTGGAGGGGAGGGGGCGGGGGCTCTTTCGACGCGTTGACATCATGCTGAAACCGCAGTTGCGGGGCCAAACTGACTGCGGTTATGAAGCAGAACCCATAAGGGTAAGCACTGAAATACAAGGACTGGTCGGCAAGACGCTGGAGTCTGCATGAAGAACCCAAGGGGCAAACGCTGTATATATCCCACAGACTAACACACATTACACGCCCCTGAGACTGTTCCCGCTCAGCAGGGTGGAAGCAATGTAGTGCACTGGAGCAGCTGGGTCTTCGCCATGTGAAACTGCTGGGACTAGTCGTGGCACGAGTTTGTGAAATCCTACAGCAAGTCAGTCGTAAGTCCTAGCACGGTTGCTCAATCAATTTGAAGGGCCATGGGGCGTTGGGATACAATCCAAAAAGCCGTGAGGATCTGGTCAAAGTAAGGGCGTTATTTTAAGTAGATGAAAATTTAACACAGTTCTCCCTAGTTTTTGTGAGCAAAGGCTGCAATACACAACACCTAAAAAACATGATTCACGGAAAAAAAAAAGAAAAAGGTTCTGGCGAGTGGGGCGTGTGCTTCAGCATAGAAACGCTTTCAAGAAGAAAAGTCAAGCAGGTCAGTCTCGATGATAGAGAAATAATAGACTCAGCTATCCGAAAAATTATGTCCCCTGCAGGCCGATCTCCTGCCACATTTTTTTCCACAGTCTCACGGTATTTTCTTCTGTTTTCGTTGTCGTTGTCCTTTCCTCCCTCCCACCCTCACATGACACTATGAATCCTACTGATTCAGCCTGTCGCAGAGGAGGACCATAACATACAGTTGAATCTTTTCTTAGGATTTGAACTGACACATTAATCCAGAGAACACTGAAAGCACGGTTTCTTTAGTGGCTTAGTAATAGCTCGTCTGATGTTTGCGAAGAATTATGGGATTGTATGTCACGTCAAACGCAGTTGATGCACAACGTCTTGGTATTTTGTTGAGCCTTAGAAGGGAGTTGTAGCGCGCTTCACAGTGTGTCTTGTCGTAAAAAAAGAAAGCGTATAGCATATAGAATATCCCATCTCCATTTCACAATTCACAAGCACACAGACAACACACGACACACCACGACAACACCACACGGGGCGTTCCTCCAGACCATGATGCCTTCGTGGTCCAAATGCACTCCCACAGACATCCACAAAATCAGCAGATCCTTGTGTAGCAGAAACACATGCGTAGCTTTCACCTTAGGCAAAGACTAATTTTCCACTCATAAAAAGTGCATTCATTTTGAATAGCACACTGGAGCAAGGATTCCACATGGGAGTGTGGCCAGAGCACATGTAGACATTCCCTAACGAGTGGCGTTATACTTTGTATTATGGTCTGTTTGTTTTTTGTTTTAAATACAGAAATACTATCAGTTTTTGTGCTCGACCACATAAGAGGAAACTTGAAGGCTGAGTGTAATACATGGTAGCCGTATTAAGCTTTGAGTGGGGTTTTTTTGTAGTCACTACAAAATGCATATGCAATTTGCATTAAGTGACAAATGCATCCAGACGGGTGCCATGGTGGTCAGGGATTGATGAAAAAATAACAATTGATAGTCTATAATTTGCTTTTTTTTCATTTGAAAAACGCGTATTTGGGATCTACACTACAATGCATTATGTGTGTCTGAAAAAAAAAAAAAAAAATGGGCCTGGCCAAGTAGCAACTATAATACACAGTTGTAAGTCATACGAGTATGGAGATTATTTAAAACAGACGGATAACATAGTACTCTCTATAGTTAAAATTACAAGTGTATGTTGATTTGTATTACATTAATCACTATAAGCTTGTATTTTTAAACATTATATCTATATTCAGTTGTTAAAAATAGGTCGGAATGGTTAGCAAGTTTGTAAAAGTGCTTTATATTCATATATTAATGTTTAATAAAGATAAGGTATACTTATTATGTTTGGTTCATATAATTTTTTGTTCAATATTTTTTGTATTTTGGTAAAGTATTGATTTCATCATTTTTACATGTTTTTTTCACTTTTCTTTTTTTATTGTTAAAAAAAATTGCTGTATTGTTGTAACCGGTGATGTTACAATACACTATTTAAAATGTGTTTTTTGGTCAGTTTAGCGGAAATTATTTAATTTGGCTATTGTAATTTGCTTAATTTTTTGTTTTATTAGTTTTTATTTTATATAACAAATGGTGTATCTTTTTAACAATATTAGCCTTCCCACATGTTTTTAACATATTCAGTAAACCTTTGTTATCTTTTAAAATATTACTAGTTAGTTGGTTGATACGTTATTTATAACTACGTTACATTTTATATATTTATTCATTGGTTCCGAGTTTATATAATATATGTTCTTGTATTGGTTTACGAAATACGTTGGCAGTTGTTTTACATATAATTTTATTTCAAAAAAATAGATTGTTCGATTAAGTTTTTTTTCAATTTTTTTTCCCATATAATTTGTTTTCATTTTTACATTGTGACAATTGATTGTTCTGTGTGAAAACGGGGTATCTTTATAACATTGTACATTGCTCTGTTTTTATAATGTATTGATTGTGTTGTTTTAATTGGGCCTTGTTAGAACCAGTTTAATAAACAATTTTAAATTATACTTATGATATCTTGTCATCGTTTTTTACAAAAGTGTGATATTTTTTTATTTAAACAGTGTATTTATTACCTAATTGATTATTGGTTTCGTGTTTTCGAAGTTCCACTTGTACTCATCCATAAACCTGTTCACAGTTGCCTGCTACTGGTGGATTTTATTAACTATGTGTGTGGGTGACCTGGGTTCATCTAGTAATCACAGAGGTTTTAAGCCCTGATGTTTTGAAAAAATGCCCCAAAGTTGATACTTCTGTCGAGTACAGTGAGGGTGTTCATGCAGAGCAACACTGATGCACGTCAGCTCCTAAGAACTGTTTATTCTTTGAAAACTTGGCTGAAAGTTCATCGTTTGTTATATTCAATGATAATGTGGAAACTATGTGTCTGGCCAATTGGGCATAAATCCTGTAGGAAATGAACAGGAGGATAGGCTTATATAGACTGTACTAATGTTGTCGCTTCTTTGCCAACTTGGACCCATTGATGGGTTTTCAAACCCTTGGACAAGTAGTAATTTTCATTTTTAACTCTTATTCATAGAAACTTGTAGAATTTACTCTTAAAGACACTACCTTTTTTGTCCATTGACTATGTTTGGTGTGGCCTATATAGGCTTCTTAACCTAACTTAACCAGGCAATGCCTTAATTGGTGAACCAGCTTTATTACATAGATTGTGCTTGGTTTGAAACCTTGTGTTTTTTTCCTAGTGAAGCAACAAGGACTATATGCTGCTTTAAAACTAAGTATAAAAATCGTGTAGTATGCACTGTGAGCTTCTTAGAGAAGGAGACTATTAGTTGAAAGATCACCCTGAAAACATAGCCAGCCATGGTCTGTCTTTCGATATGAAAAGTATTCAGCTAGATTTTGGTAGCCTAGCCCCATTGTCTCCCAAACAGGTATTTTTGTTAAATATTACTTAATTCTTTGACTTTGACATGTGACTGGTGAAGGACATGAGTGTGTTTGATGTGGCTTTTTAACCCTGTCATAAATCAAGTCGATCAAAGGTAGCACAAGGAACGAACTGCTGAAATCAAATCTGCATGTACAAAACTCAAGTGTACGAGGGGTACTGGTTATGAGTCCACAGGATGGTGTCAAGTAGAACGTTTCAGGCCAAGCTCTGAGCTGTGAATCAGGATCTAAACAAGCTGCTGCAAGGCTTGTTATTAAATAGGTTTTTATTATATTACATTGTGTCTTTTCTCAAATGTTTAGTGTGTGGTGGTTCATGCACTATACTGATCCAGTCCTTGTGTTGATACTGATATGGGAAAGGTTTAGAGCAAGGTGACTTGTGGCATGAACTACACGTGGTACCCACCATCTGAGTTCCAAGTCAGAGCAGTATGCTGCTGGATCAATGTAAGTAGATGCTGTCTGGTCCACCATGAGGACCTAGTGGCAGATGGTTGGCCTGACAGGGGTAGGAGGAAGAGTCATTGGCTGCGTTTTCCTTAATGTCAGTCCACTTGATTCTGGATAAAGACCCCTGCAGAAATACATATTTAATTACATGATAATTTATGTGATCACAACACACTTACAGTATAATGAAAGATATAAATATATGGTATAATAACTTACTGAAAATCTCATTGGGCTTCAGCATCCACATGACCCACTCACAGGACAAGTGGGCTGGAGAGATGTGGATGGATGGAGCAAATTCAAACAAGTTATAGATAAAATGTGTATAATTTTGTTTGATATATCGTTAAATGTTCTAGTCGTTTAAATATTTAAATATTGTTTATTATGGTGAATTATTTCATTTTAACTTGTGGATGGGCATAAACAAATTGTATGCAGTTGCATTAAATGTAATTACTGCGAAATAAAACAATACTTTCATCTTATTTTTTTATTTATTTATTTACTTTATATTATATACACATTGTATGTATTATAGGACTAGACTAGATAGATAGATAGAAGTGAGAGTCGTAATAGATAGATAGATTAGATTTTGATAATATTATTCATAATCAATATACCAATAATGTAATAATATAAATGATGCAAGTACATTTATAGTCTATATCAATTCTTTATAATATTAATTTATTATAAAATTTATTCCTTATCTTATGATTAGCAATTATTAACAGTAATTTTTGCGCATTAGAACTAATTTTTTTACATGCATTACTCGTGCACCACAATAGCCTGCCTGTATTCATATAATATACTATATATATTAATCCATCATTATTTTCATAATATGTCCATAACTACATATCATATTTTTGAAATATACAATAATAATTTGAAAGTTATATTTTAAATAAGCAAATGATTTTCCTAGCAAAAACATCCATACTTGCAACACAGAGTCCAGATTGCATTTTAAATATTAGTTAAGGTCTATTTTTAAACTACATACAGAATATCATGGATAAATCCACCAGAGAGGCCGAACTACAATAGACAGGTGTAGGCGCTTGAGCGTGTTCACTTACTTTCCCTTCTGAAAAAAGTATTGATCATAGTAAACTGCATATAAAGGTCTTAGAAAAAAAGTCATTTAATGGGTTAATTGGAACCAACAGTTGTGCAAAATGAAATTATGTTTTAAATTGTTTTACTTAGAAGATACGAAATGTATTTAATTTCTGTTACAAATGATAAAATTCTGAAATCCCCCTTTCATTATCCAGGTGGAATTTGAAGGAACGTTGATTCGCTGCAGCCTCGTCTGGTACTTACAGCTTCGACGGCGTGTGGGGAAAGCGAGCTTCACCACCTTCAACAGTAACCAAGTACGGTTGCTACAGGCTGCTGACAGCCCTGGGTGGCATCGCCGCTCGGTCCCCTGTATGGGCCAATCTTCTTCCGCCATCCTCAATCCTTCCCTGGTGCACATCTGTGCGTGTGGTAGCTATTGCGTGAAGAGCTAACCTAATCGAGATCCATTGTGTCATTCGAGTCTACTCCATCTGTGTGGCACACCTTCCTGCGCCCGCTGCTTCGAAGGCCATGGAAAGTGCCTTCAGCAGTGTCCGGAGTCACCTCCACCAATGGGTGGTGTAAGACAGGAAGAAGCCAAGAGCCAGAGGGATGGGTGGGGTGGGTTGTTGGTTTGGAAGGGGAAATGTGAAAAACAATGTCCAATGGCAGGACAGATAACACACAAATGTAACCCCCCTAAAAAAAAAAAGAGAGCAAAAAAAATGAACAGAGATGGAGGGCTATTGCAACGTATTTGTATGGCCCTTCGATAATACTCTCTCTCTCTGTCTCGTGTTATCTGTCCATGAAACTTTGTCTCCTCTCAGCTTTGGTGTTCCTTGGGGTGTATGGGGGACGTGTTTTAAAAATGCTCATTATTTTGTAAGTTTGTTAGCATTTTATAACAACGATAGGCATACTGTTTCAGACAGACTTTTTAAAAGTAGCAGTTAATGCCTCAACAAAGTGAAAATTCTGTTATTTACTTACCCTCTGGTCGTTCCATGTTCCTCACCCCACACGCCACCATAAAAGTGATACCATGTTGACTTGTTGCGCTTTTTTCTTCTCCTAAGATCTAAACGCATAAGTCATGGTGATTCTGAATTATACAGAGGTGGGTGAGTCAATATTGACCACATTGTAATGGTACTCTAAAAAATGATTCTTTTTTTTTCATTCTTCTTTCTTTCGTTTCTTTTTGGAGCCGTGAAGTGATACACTATACATTAATTATCCATACTGGGTATATTACTTCTTCTAAATTATATATATATATATTATATAGTATATATATATATATTATATATATTATAATTGTATTTCATATATTATTGTTATATATTATATATATATATATATATATATATATATAGATATATAATATTCAATTATTATAAATAGATAATAGCATAGCTTTAAAGTAAAAAATGTCAATTGATATATAAAACTACATAAAAAATTACATTTTTATACGATTGCTGTCACATTAGTGAACCAACCAAAATGTTTGACGCGATCAACATTAATGGTTGTAAACTTTGTGTCCAAAAGCATGCCACATATGTATATTGTCAGTAGTGTTGCGATGTTCAAACCCAAGCAGTTTTCTCTGTGACATCCAATTGTCTGTGACGTAATCTGCGCTGTACATGACCCAAACTGTGAATTTTGTTGTGAACCTCTCTGTTAGGGGAGAAAAATCTTTTTTCAAAATTCCCCACCACAACCAAACTCGCATATGTATTCATATTGAATCTAACTGCTGATTCTCAGCAGCGGACATTTTATGCTTGAACAGTAAAAGTGACTGCACCTTGAACCGTAAGATGTGGTTTGCGATAATTTCTAGTACAAATGAATATGCAGGTGAGTTGAGTAAACAATGACTAACGAAGTTCTCCATTTTTGGCGTGAACGTAGACCTTTAAGAATTTGCCACTGCTGGGACAAGGCTGGGAACTTCCTGGGTTTTTTTGTGTTGTTAGTTTATTTTTTTTGTCCCTTTTCATTCACTGCCACATGTCCACTTAGTCGGCACCCCAAAATAGTTTCAATTGTTGTGTAACATTATATAGTAGATTCAATAGTTTTTGCAATTGTTCAATCACCTCATCTTTTGGTTAATATTACCTTTTAGGTGTCATCACTGGGGTTATAGGAATCCAAAAAGTTTTTTTGTTGTTTTGGGAAGCGACCTCAGGGGGCATGTTTTTTATTTTTTTTTAAAGTAGGCATGGCCCTGCTGATTAAGAAGCCATCAACGGCTAGTTGCCACTAAATATTTGGCTTTGCCCACCGGGCAAAAGAAAGGTGCCTCCGCGAACCCTTGCCACTCAGCATATACTAACAAAGAGACTGTTCCTAGCTCTACACATAACGCTTCATAACCAGCCATCATGGGCAGCAGCTTTTTGAGTGGCCAGAGAATGTCGTTACCAACTGCCCATGAAGCTAGCACTATAGGACACCACCTCGCGAGATCTTCCGCAGGTTGGTGAGGACTGAACTTTTTAGCACATTACCAAGCCTTAACCTACAACTTAGTACTTATACTTGATTTGCAGTCTTTGAAGATTAAGAACTTTGTTTTTTGCGTTTTTAGATGTTGTTTTCTGTAAAGCAAGTTACCATAATTTAGAGTTTATTGTTTTGTCCCGTACACAAACCTGTCCTGCTTTTCTGTTTATATATTATTTCACTGATCGCACCGACCCAAACACACACACAACCACCACACTAACACCCGGCAATACTGGCAAGCAAACTAACATTTTCCAGCATCAAGGCTGCTGCTTACGTGGGGTATATAGATTTTGTACTGACATTAAGCTCACTTCTCTTCGGACCTTTTGTCCTACCCTCGGTCGGATTCAGTCACCTCTTTGTCTACCCTGGCTGTCTTTAGTATCTATTGTAAGCATTTTCTCTTACACTCAGTCTGGCTGCTCTCTGTAGATGAGATAGTATTTTATTTCATATTTTTTATATGAAAACTGAAATTCTTTTTCCTTGCTTTTACTGTAAAATCACATAATGCTGTGCACAATTAAAGAAAATGTAATATAAATCAAGTTGATTTCATTTTGTCTGTTTTTTCAACAATTTAATTTGTAACCCTGCTGCAATATCGAATAGAGATACACCGCCTTTGCTTTCCTCGTATAAAAAAGCATTTGATTAAATGACTTTCGATTTTGTTTGTAGGACGCTTTGTTTAAAGCCCTTTGGGACTTGCTTTAAAACCTCTTGTGTGGTCATTTTAAGACTTTCTTCGTTATGTTGTGTAACAAACAGGCACAGTTCCTATGAACCCACAGCATATTACATTTGCAGTATTTAGAGAGCAAGCTAGAATAAACTAATGGTTTACATACTGAAATAAAGTGGATGAGAAATTAAATCTACTGCTCTCTATAGTGAGACACTTGGACTGTATGCCGAGCATAATTATTAGATAATATTATCGTTTTTACTATATTAGTCATTTTTTTTTTTTATTTATTTTTTTTTATGTTTTTATTTTTTGTCATTTTTGAACCTTGTTTTATATATATATTTAATATATAATAGATATTTACTATATATTTATTAATATACTTTATATATATAGTTAACTATGGAAATGAGAAATGCTTCCTTGGCCAACTAGATTATAATAAAATTTGTGCTTGTTTGTATATTTCTTTTTATTGCAAGTTTTTTTTAAGGTTCTTTATATGTTAACATATATTAACTCGGCCTATGTCTTTCTTCATAAGCCACAATAAAGACGTTAACAGCATCATCTGAAAATATTTCCTTTCATTTTCACACAGAGATATTGTGATTAGGTGCCTCCTTGGGCCAGAGAGAAGCCTACATTTGATAGACACAATTGCCCATATTCACAATCCTTTAAAATGCTTCAAGGATTATCTTGCGGCACCCCTGTGCTGGCGGGCGTGGCAAACTTGGAAACACACATGAATGCCCCGAATCACCCGGTGGATCGTGAGAAGTGATTCCCAAATCGTACCCTTGAATCGGATCTTTTTTAAAATTAGGGAGTTTGTTCATAGATACAGTATGTAGTCCTAATATATGAAAATTGAGTAAAAAAATAAGACTAATAATATAATAGAATAAATAATAATATATTAATAATAAGAGATAAAAGTAAGCTGTAAGAACTAACCCAGAAGTTTTGGGGGAGAACGAACCTTTTTTTTTTTTTTTGAGTACTTTTGTTTAGCTTTTTTTTGGGAGAACACCACTCTGCAGCTACTCTTTGAATCGACATCTTTTGGCACCGATCATCGGACCATGACCGGAAACAAACGTGTCAACAGATGCTGTATTTGGACTTGACCACCGAGTGTGTTGAACTAGGTATTGGCAGTACTCAAATTTCAAAATTTGGAGACGGTTTTTTTTTTTTTTTTTCATCTTGTTTTTTCAACACCCGGGGGAGAGTGCCCCCACCCCATCTCCTTCAGACTTGACCAGCACACACGTAGGTTGCCCCAGGTTGAACGACAACAATGTACAGGACGAGCACACCTGACGATGAACGAAATGAAAATCCCCTTCCCCTGGGTTTTTCTGCCAACTGGCAACCCGGGGTGGTCGAAATACAATTTGGGTAAACTGTCAGTGGTCGTTTCGACAAACCAAAACAATAACCTGACATTTCGGCCCTGAACGCACATTGTCAAGGAGAATACCTGACATGTACCACTGTTTTTCAGATAAACAAGTATGTGAACTTAGCATGTTTCTTAAATATCGCAAACATAATTATGGTATTCTTTTTATGCTTAGTAAGTCAAATCTTACATACAGCACCCTTTAAATTGGTTTGATTCAAGAGTCCTTATGATTTGTGAATCATTTCGCCATTAACAACATCATTTAAAAAAAAAACCAAAAAGGTCCTTTATCGGCAATAAATCCTGTGAATTTTATTTATAGGCAACTCTTTTCTTGTATGAATTGTGGCCCATCAATGATGAATTTATATTTGAAATTTATATGTAGCTTAAACAAATATTGTATCATAGGGCCCTGTGTGCAAGACAAATGAAGGCGGCCTATTTGTCCAGTAAATATTGAGATGTTAAAAAAAGCATTACTGTCACCATGCAAAACTATTCTGTTAGAGGACATCCTCTTGGTAAATAAAGACAATAGCAAGCATTATGTCTTTTCAGTTATTCATTGTATCCATTTGAATCAGGGAGTCATTAAATTGATTCAATGTTTAATTACATCTATTTAATATGGCATTTGATACAGGATGCTATGTACATTGATATAACTATTACACCCATTAAAATTTTAATGTTAGTGAGCAACACAGAAGATTTATAATTTTAAGAGACTGTTCATTTTCCTCTATAGCCCTATGGGCATCACAACATCTGTTTCTTTCAGGTGTTGTTATCGTCAGAATATCTTCTGCTATGAATATGCACAAAACTTTGCACTGAGTCAGATCTTCATTATTTGCTGCAGACAGATATCTCAACTCTTACAATGAAAGCACAAACCCAGTCAAGTTCGATCAAATCCCAGCTGTCTGAATAGAAATGACACAGAACAGATGGTAGTAACTTTCTGAGCAGCCATCCACCACCACCACCAGGTGTTCATTTCCACTGGCAGCACACGGTTGAATCATCGTCACCGTAGAAACAAACACAGTAAAAAAAACAGCGTACCTCCTGTCTCACTGTATATTCAGCTGCATGGAAAATTTTAATCAGGGAAATGCCTTCAATTTTTGTTCAAATTTCAATTGTTTTAAAGGAAATAAATGTATTTGTCCGTGTTGTCTTTTGGAGATAACTGTTTTTATTGAATCTGGAGCTGGAATTGGTTTGTTTGGCAAAGGTTTTCAGGACAATGGTCTACTGAGTGGACAAAGGAGAGATTTTAGTGACCTCCTGGGATAAGGAAAGATGACCAACTATGCTGAGTGAATGAGGGAAAAATCTACATTTTCTCTATCCTCTTGTTTAGTTTATTTTATACATTTAAAAAGGCAAATGCTTACCAAAGTGCTACACAAGCAAGGTTTATAAAACAATAACAATATACAAGAGGATTATTACAACAAGAAGATAATCAAATGCATAAGGTTTAAAACAATATCAATAACCACCTTCTAAAAAAAATATTATGTTTTGAAAAAACTATGCTTGTGAACCAAAGTACACTCAATTGTACTGAATGTTTACTTAAAATCTTAAAAGTATATAAAAAAAAAAAATAAAACAAAATTGCACATATTAACTCTTTACACTCTTAAGTGTAATTAAAGAGTATACATTCATGACTGTTTCTAACACTTATGTACATTTCTAAAAAAGTGCACCTTGCTATAAAAGTTTTACTTTAAAGTACACTGTAAATCATTATGTTTTAATAATCTTTTGTTATGCTTTAAAGAAGTACACTTGATGTTTTGACTGACAATGACTTAAATGTTATTGGATATTACATTTAAAGTTTCTCTTTTTAAAATGTACTAAATTGCAATGTTTTATGTTATTAATATATCTAATATATTATATATACTATATCTATATATATATATATACTACAATATTTTTTTAAATAATCTAAAGTGTACTGTATGTATTAGCTTAAGTGACCTGAAGCTTCATTGCATTCAACAAACTAAACATAAAAAACAAGATTATTGATTTAAATAATCACAAAGCCTGTTTTTGTGTTGTCTATCACAGACCAGGTCTTTAAAATCAATATTATTGATGATTATGGAATGAATTAAATATGACCGCAGAGGAAAACAATGGCCAGCTGGGTGAACTAATCAGCTTGAGTGCTGTAAAAACTGGTGTTTGAATGTATCTCTAAAAGTAAAGATTTTAAAAGTGCAGCTGCTGTGTTTACCCCCTTTTTAAAACTTTCCTGGAAATAAGACGCTGGTCAAATCCAATTTTCACATATACTATAGTTTTGAGAACTGCCCAGGGTAGAAGGAATATAAGTCCCAGTTGCCGTTCCCTGCAAGAGATACTGTGTCTTTTTTCTTTTCTGATTTAAATAACATTTGATTCAGATCCTAAAGGTGTGAATTGTTAAAACCGCATTTTATTTTTTCTGAAACGTCATATGTGTATTTCTTTACAACGCATTGAGAAATTTATAAACTGCAATGCAAATACAAATCATCAACCCTGGAAAAAAAACAGGTCCAGCCAGTCATTCCTCACCTTATATGCGAGTCAAGAGGATAGTTAAATTACAAGCTTGCTGAATGTGCAAAGCAGTTAACGAGCCCTTTTGTCCAACTGAACCAGCGCATTGGTGTTTAAGTGATCAGTCATCAAGGAGGTTTTTACAGTATAGCAGACTGACCTAGTTGAGCACTTAACCTGGATTTTATTGACCTTAAAGGTCATAAACAAAAAAAGCTGAGACGCAGTTAGAGTGGGTAGTAAAAATATATAGGGCTCAGTGTTTGTACATTATTCTGTGGTGTCCTCCCCTCCACGTCCCACTATGTGTCAGACACCAGATCACACGTTTTATTGATGAGCTCATAAATCCGGAAAACCCAGAACCGGACTAGGTCACCAACTAGGTGGAGTTAGGACACCTTAAATAGCTTGTTCTGGTTGGATTATATGAACTCTGTGGGTGACAAATAAAAACACATTATGCATTACCAAAATCTGACACGTTGGCCAATCATTTCAAAACTATGTTTTTTTTTTTCATGAGATCATGATAACTTCCTGCCTTCAAAAAGACAATACCCGGCAAAATATTTGTCAAACTGCGTCCACGCGCGACGGGGCCTTTTAAAAAAAAAGAACAGTAACATATACCATGGCATGGTGGTGGATGAAGATCCTGCATAGCTGAAAGAGAAGTCATAGGCTCAGAATTTCACACTTTCCGGGTTTAGTGATTACCGAGAGGCGTGTAAGGTGCCCCAGTACACTCTTCCATCGGAATTAACCTTCACGCTACAATAAAGCGGATAGATGGATGTCTAATATATGGTACATACTGACAGGCAGTCCGATGGGTGCTGATATACCACTTCATACAGCCTCTGAATGCGAGTATTGAGCCGTGCATTTAATATGGAATGTTTTGAGCTCACTAGTCATTGATAGACGGCGATGCTATGATTTTTTGGTAATGCTACACCATGCAATAATGTACTACAATAACCATTTGGTCATTAAGGTGAGTTATGACACGATAACTCAAAATTACAACCATACAAGTGCAGCTTCATTGTCATTCATACTGACATCAAATGCATTGTTTGGTAACTTAATGAAATAAAGACCATTTATTTAGTCTATTAAGTTAAACCATTTTTTTCTATTCTTTCGCCTCCTTCCTCTATAAAATTAGTGTGTGGTTGTTTTTCCTCATTTTGATATTTGCATGTTACATCAGCAAATGAATGTTCAGACTGTCACCAAATATCATATTTTTACAATTTGATTTTGAAATTTAAAAAGTATATTTGTTGTATCTATTTCATCTTCTGCATTTAAATTATATATGTTTATTTAAAAATATCTAACAGATGGTCAACTAAAACAGAGAGGTAACAGGTTTTTGCATTTTAACTTAGCCTACATTTTCAACACAAATTTTACCGACTTGGGTAAAACCACGTGCACAATAATACAAATTGAAATCAGGCCATTTTATTTGATGATTATGTATTTTATTATATTTTTTCGCTTTTAAAGGATATATACCAGGCGGAGGCTAAATTTAGGATCCAAAAGGAGAGAAGGAACGAACATTTAATAGATATTAAAAAGAAAACCTAAATTTGTTTACAAACCACTACCACGTTTGGGCTGTGTTGATGGTTACTTGAACTTCGCCCAATACTAAATAATGTAAAATATCAGCAGCCAATCAATCGAACTCCGTTAACTCCCACCGCCAGTGACTCGGCAACTGCCACAACTTATGTTTCCTTCTGCGAGGGAGGGAGCGGGGAGATAGAGGAAGAGAATGAGCGAGAGTAAGCGGTGGAATGGCCAGCGGGGAGATCCGAGAGAATGGAAAATGGGTAGAAGAGAAAATGAAAGGAGACATGGGAGGAGGGAAGATGCGGGGAGGAGAGATGACGGAAAGAGAGAAGAGAGGAGAGAGCGAGGAGGAGGGAGGGCGGGAGAGGAGAGAGAGAGAGAGATGGAGCGAGGAGAGAGAGAAGAGCTAGAGAGAGGAGAGAGGAGGAGAGCAACTTTTAGCAGAAAGCGTGCAGAAGCTCACCGCCGCATCTCGAGACTGCAGGCATCCGCCAGAAACAGCGCGCGCGTCTCTTGCAGAACGGACTGTTAAAAAGATGTGATTATTTCCCCTTTCTGTCTCCGACATGTGTCTTTATTTTACAGGTGAGTGAGCGTTTTTTTTTATTTCTGAGCACTATTTCTGAACACTTGGTACTGAAGGTTATTCTTTGGGAAATTATGTCACCAAAAGTGAGTTGTTGTGAACTACTATTCAACTGTAAACACAGTTAACTGTTTATACATCAATTTTTTATTTTTATTTTGGCTAAAACATTTTAGTTGAAGTGTTTTTCATTAGACTTGTGATGAAACTGTGCGTTTTTTAGCTGTTTGACAGTATGAGTCATTGTAAATCTGTAGTCTGTAGGTTTCCATGAAACTCAGGGTAAGAAAAGCTTTTGTTTAGTTTTTGTTCACTTTAGTAACGTAATGTTTGGAAATGTATGGCCCGTTTATCTCTAAACACCTTAGAACTTTTTTTTTTTTTAATTATTATTTATTTTCTGGGGATGCATTCATTTGACAGATTTGACACAGTGGAGTGCCCTGATTTCTGAGAAAAATACTGGATAAATAGGTCTGCAGAGACTTAGAGAAAACTTAAATCTCACCATCTTTATCTTTAGGTAAATTTAATATATTTTACATTTTAATATTTTTTCATAGGAGATGCAAAGGTATAAAACTGTAAATTAAATGCATTTATTTTTAAATATAAAAAACAACATGGAAATGTATTATATGAATCTCAGTGTATTAATTAATAAACATTTTCCGTTAGGGCTGGGCGATATATCTAAACGATATGATCATTGAGCATCTAGTCAGTACATAATCTGGTTCCTTGATTACCGCTAAAAAATCGCCATCACCTGCTTTCAAATGGAGCGGCATTTACTAGACAGAGCCGTAGATCACTTACAAGCTACGCAATATCGCGTTCATTATCGGAGATGAATCGCCTTCGATAATCAACGCGATATTGCGTACCCCTGTCAGTGAACTACGGCTCGGTATATTAAATGCCTCTCCATTTGAAAGCAGGTGATGGTGATTTAGCGGTAATCACGGAACCAGATTTACTGACTAGATGTGCATGATCATATCGTTAGATATATCGCCCAGCCCTATTTTCCGTGGTATGTTCCTGCCTTTCAAGGGACATCCAACAAAAAAGCTTTTAAGGACATTGAGAGAGGACCCTTAGTGTGCCAAGTTGCTGTACTTTACTGAAGTGTTTTGCATGTAATGAAAATGAAAGACAATGTGAAAGTCTGTTTATCAGGTGTTTTAAAGAGGAGATGCTGTATGTAGGTAAACAGCTAAATATATTGACTGAATCTTTCTAGAATGACAGCAAGTGCAACAGTTCTTCAGTCTCTCTCTTATGTTATACTCAGAGTTTGCAGTGACCTATAGTGCTGCTCAGCGCACTGAAATTGCTTTAGATAATAGTAGTGCTAAGGGTGAATCCCCATATTCTCTCGCTCTGCAGCTCTCTCCCTCTCAACCTTAAAAGCGACCTTCCTAGAGGAGTAGTTGTTTAAGTACACCAACAATAAAATCACTTCTCCGGCTTCCGCAGCCTACCAGGCTTAATTGAGTTTATCAACTACTCCCTCGAGAAACGTTTGTCTAAAGTTAGACTTGTCACCGCAGTGCACTCAGTGTAGGCTGACTCTTTGATGATTCGCGTACACCGCCACAAAAGTGCTGTCTAAGTCAGAGGCACGAGGACCGTTTAGAGTTGCCCTCTTTCTTTTATCCATGGCTTTGTCATGCATAGTGAGTGGTGAATTATTGAGGCTTCTACACATGCAAGAAAAAATAGTGATATCATTGTTGTTGCAGTGCGTGTGGCTGTGATTTACAAGTGTCATTTGTTCTCAGTATTTTGTCTTTTTGTCTTGGTTCATAAAGGTTTGTTGTCTTTCTGTTTTGTGCACTAATGGGTACTACAGAAGTCTTTTTAGAATATGCCTGATAATCAAACCTTGTTGCATACAAGTAGTTTGAAAAATGTCCAATTCAGGGCATGGCACATGTGTCTTTTTGCTGTAAAAACTTTAATGAGTTTCATAATGTAATGTAAGAAAAAACATTTATTTTGTTAGTGATATTTCAACTCAAGATTACATTTCAATTATATTACAAGCTAAATGATTTTTACAGTACAAGGAATTTATCAGAATTTCTTTCAGGAATCTCACTTTTTGTTTCATATAAATAGCAGCTGCATTAAATTGCCTATTTTTGCTCAGTCTTTTGGGCATCTGAATAAAAAAATTTTTCTCCCCAAGTATGAGCTCACTATATGAGCCATAAAAGCATGGTGTATGAAATATGATACGAAACATAAAGCACTTATGCAAATTTTTTTTTAATATTTTCTAAAGATTCAAAAAACTGTTCCATTTGAAAAAGAAAAAAAATCTGACCTTTTTTTTCATATTTCAGGGTTTACATGGTTAATATGCTAAATAAAATGTTGTAATTTTACGCTGCCAGAAGAACAAAGATGAGAATTCACTATTCTGAAGCCACTTCCATCCTCATCATCCTTCAGACGCTGTGGTGGGGGTTAATAGTCACTAGTAATGTGAGGAACCAATAGAAAGCTCAAACCGACCTCTCTGTGACCTATGACCTCTCTCACTTTGTGTCTGACACTCCCATACAGAAGTTGTTGGAATTCAATGGAACTGTGTATGTAGGGTGCTGTCAACAAGCTTTATGTCTTGTCGAAAGACATCAAGAAGATACATGAATATAATACCAGACCGGTTCATGAGGGTCAAGACTGCAGTGCACCAGATCCATGCAGTGGTTGCAAAAAAACAAACCCCTCAACCAGAACAAACACCCATATGGCCCTGTGGTGGAGACTTTCTATGATCTTGAGCTCTTTAGCTGTGGTTCAGTTGGGAACGGGCGTCTGCCCGTCGATACCTGTTAGAGGATGGACCCTGGATGCGGAAATTACTTGAATGTATTCCAAAGAAGAACAAAGACAGCAGCCACGGTTGCCCAGACTGCCTGCAGGACCTTCGGGCACTCAGATTCTTAACGTGATGAGCAGCGGAGATTGTGAGGTTCTTCGTTGCAAACTCTGAGCCACTTGAACTCGACCGGGCCGCGTCTCCACCACACCAATCTCTGTTAGGAAGATGCGAGAGACTCAAGACGGCTTTGAGTTCTTTTCTGAACAATCCTACATGGACTTGGCCCCAGGGCTGCGTGGGAAGTACCCGCTGCGCTACGTCTACTCTTTCCAGAGCGGCCCATACGTGTATTTTCTCACTGTCCAACGAGAGAAGGTGGCAGCTCAAATTCCTTCCACACGAGGATCGTACGCATGGGTGCTCTTCAGATCCTGAGATCTTGCGCTACGTTGAAATGCCTTCTTTGGAGTGCATGAGGGTTTTCTCTGAGCGAGAAAGAAAGAAGCGCTCGGCTCAGGTGGTTTTCAATGTTCTCCAGGCTGCGCATGTGGCCAAAGTCGGCTATGACTTTCAGCAGGAGATGGGCTTGAAAGAAGGAGAGGACGTACTGTTTGCTGCCTTTGCCCGCAGCAAACCTGACTCACCGGAGATACCTATGCCAGCCAGCTCTGCCGTTTGCCTGTGATTATCTCCATCACAGACATCTCAATAACTTCTTCAGGGATTTCATGCAGAAGGGATACACAAGGAAGCTCAGTCACTTTCCAGGGTCAGAGGAGAAAAATCTCAAGCGAGAAAATCCACCCGGTAAGAGGTTTCATCCAAATCATGCATGTTTCTCCAGTCAGTTTTAGCTAACAGGATGATTTGCTGACCCTTTCAAAATGTTGCCAATCAAAATTTGACTTCTTGTCACCTAATTGCTTGTCTCTATCCTCTGGCCATCATAAATCACTGACCCTCCTCATCTTTTTTACTCATCCATCACCATTCGTTGGATCAATCAGTAAATCATGGCAATCAATAAATGACACAAATTTAACTGCTGACGACTCCCTTAGGGCCCATCCATCGATAATGCAGGGCTATTACTTCCCAGAGTTCATTGCACAGCATAGTTGTACATGGCTCAGATCTGAATAGTAAGACACATGGTTTGAAATATGTAAAAGACAGAGTATACATAGATGTCCAGATTTGTTCGAGAAAACTACTAAAGCTGGACAGCATGGCACACAGTAGGTGAATGGAAAGAATGGTTCCAAAGCTGTTGGAACAAACTCAAAGATAAGCTAAGTGTGTAGTTATGCAACATTCTATGCTTTTATATATATCTATATATATATATAAAAATAGAGGAATCAGTGTGTGCACACTGAAAATTTCATAAAGAAGTACACTTCAGATACCTGAAATGATGCACTTAATTAACTGAAAAATATTCATTTGAGTCTGATTTGATTAAATTTGATTCTGATTCATTTTGGTATATTTCAGTTTAAATGCTCCTTTTGCTTGCATATGAAAGGAGTTCACTTAGCTGATTCTGTAGTCTTACAGAAAAGGTACCTTGTGAAAAGCAACATTTATTTGGTACATTTATTTTAAAAAATTAACAGCAGTTCAACTATGCTACTTATTTAACAAATATAAAAAATCAACACAGCTCAGAACTCTCTGCTCTGTGAAATTAAGTATATTTTAAACTAAAGTGTGTCAGTGTGTGTAAAAAAAAAATCAATAAACTCTTGAGCACTTCAGTCATAAACTCAGTGTCATAGATTCAAAAGAAAATTTTAATCTGAAAATGTATATTTATATCAGATCCTGGCAGCTCCATATCATGTCCCTCCATTGCTTGTTTTTCTTGTTCACTCAAACTTTTATTGCATAACAATCAGCTTATATTTGCAATCAGTGTATTTGGTAATCGTATTTGATGTGTAGATGTGCAGATAGCTGATAGCAGATAGCAGATAATTTTCTTTGATAGGAAACCTAGATTTGCTTGAGGTCCTTGTGAATCAGGCTTGTTTGACAAGTTTTACTCAAGCTGCCAATTCTTTGCGCTGTTCTATTTGCTTGCGTGGTGTCTTATCAGAGTCCAATATAGTGGGGAAGTCCAGATCACTACTCAGCAGGTGTTCTTCAACTGTCTCTAACAGTCTTTGTTACTGTTTGCTTTAGCAGTTCAAAAGGGCCAGACCGGAGTGGCTGGCCTCGTCTCAGAGTCACACAGATCTCCAGTCTGGTGTAGTTGTTTCGGTGCCCTGAACTTTATCTGGCCAAACTCACAAAGTGCACTCAGTCATTTATTACAGAAGAAGATCTGCAGACTGAAGCACTCAAGACATTTTAAATTTTCATTCTGTGGATCCTTGATCCAAACATATACTCAAAGTCAGCTGTGTTTTCTGTCAGTTTTCATTAATAATATCTTAAATGACTATTAAAGTAACCAAGTCGGTTGGAAGATATTTCCCTAGGCGTCTTGAAGAAATGTTTGAAAGGTCTCTGAACATCTTTTGAAAGTGCCTGTTTTCAATACAGTTTTTTATCCATAAGTGTGTGAATGTTGTGCATGTGCATTTGTTTGTTTGTGTGTGTGTGTGTGTGTGTGTGTGTGATGACAGACAGCAAATCATGGGTGCCATTGTTGAGAATTATGATACCAAGAGCAATATGTTATGCAGGTGGCCTGGGTAAAAAAAATATTGATTTCTCTATTTTAATCGATTCTCATTTTTAAGAAAAAATTTTGTTTCATAAATCCCAAGCATTGATTAGCCTGTCCGATAATGAATGGAACATTGCTGTGTGCCTCCCATCCACTAAATTGCAGTAAGCTTTGTGATTTGTTACTTTATTTTTGATATGAAACAAAGTCTCAGATATCAAATTCTGTCCTTTTCATTTTATTACAATATTCAAATATTAAATGCCATTTTGGCGCTGTTTAATGTGGAGTGACAGATCACTGTAGCACCTCGGTTAGAAGCGGGCAGCTTTAATAGCAGTTACAGCACGAAAAATAAACATGAATGCACATCCGAAGGTATGTTTAAAAGAAAGAGTACTATTACCAAAATCCATAAACCTGTCTCATGTAATCGCACAATCAGTGTTTCAAATGCGGGGAAGACAACAATATTTTGTTAACAATTGTGTCAAAGTAATGTCCACATTTACCTCAGAAAAAACATGAGCTCATTTGTCAGCTAGAAAAATTTACTATAGAGAGGAGCATTTTGCTAAATGTGCACCTTATAACTTATTTATTATCATTTTTACTGTTTAATTTATGTTTGAATAAATCCATCAAGTTTTTTTGACAACCACCATTTAAATGTTTATATTTCAAAAAATTTATTGGAGTAGAAATATAATTATGTAATTTAAAGTTAAAGTTAGTATTATAACTTTAATATTAAAACAACTTTATTGAGTATATTTTAAGTGTTTGTTGTATACAAATCAGCAAATTTCAAAAAACTTCCATATTTTTGACTCTTTATTTTACAGCATTAGTTTTTTTTCTTTTTTCTTGGGAAAAATTTGCACATGTCCCTGATATATATCCCCAATAATCATTATTGAATATAATCGAATCGAAATCAGAATCTAATCGAAACCGCAAGCTTGTGAAGGCTATCCAATCGAATTGTGAATTTGTGTCAAAAACCAGCCCTATTATACAGAGTCTCTCTTAGCCCATAAAGGGGCAATGACGCAGTGTCATTAAAACAATTACATTGTAAAAAGCCATGATAAATTGATCCCAATATCTTGTTTTTGCTCTTAGACAACTGACTCCACAAAACGGGACTCTAACATCTCCTGGCTTTATGTGGAACCATTGGGTCATTGGGCATCTGACACTGTGCTTTAGTTTTGACCTTTGAAGTTTTGCCTTGCTTTCCTGTTTTATTTGTTAATGTGGAGCCAAAGTTATTTGATATCATATCAGATAAATCGCCAAAGTCCGTAATAGACTCATTACCCTTCGAGAGGGGAAAAAAGACACCACAGCTTTCAGACTTCACCCAAGCTCTTTAAATTATCGATTGGCCAGTCTGCTCGAGCTCAGCAATATTTGTTAATAAAACAGACAGAAATATAGTCCTGATTGTTTGAATAAGGGATCTATCCGAGTTGGAACCACCCCCAACAAACCCAGCTCCCCCTGTCTTGAAAGAGCAGAGGGGAGGGGTGCACTGAAGACCGGCAATAACAAACAGCCACATTTAAGGTCAAAATTATCATTAGATTACAATTGATCAGGGGAACAACTGGCAAATGCTGATTACTTTAAAATTTAATCTGAAGCTTGATGATTGCTGCCTGTAGTCATAATTCCTGAAGAGGGAGTTTTGATCGACATCCATTTTAATTATTACCGCCACTGTGGTTAAATGAACATGTTTTGAGATAGCCAAGTCTTAAAATGTAAGGCAAAGCGCCCACATTTTTTTGACTATAAATAAGCAAATATCAATGTAAATCGGATACTTTTAGCTCTTTGTACCTTGCTCAATCTTTTGCATTATCGTGTGTTTTGGTTCATGTAAGGACAGGGTGACATGCTAATGCACTGTACTTAGCACATATGAAAAGTGTACGTGCCGCGGGGCCTGTTATGCCAAGATGTGTTTGCGCAAAATCATTTATCGGCCACGGTCTCCCACTCTGGGAGGTGCAAAATATTGCTCAAAGACACAGAATACTTGGTTGTATCCTGTCTGAGAGAAGCTGCGATAAGCTACCTGCATGGTGCTTTCTTGTGTGTAGGTACAAATGTATAAGAAATGTATTTTATATGGGTGAGTTGAGGTTTTATACTGAAGGAATTAAGTCACCTTGAATCATTTCTGGCAAAAAGCATACAAACACAAGGCCATGCATGTACACATCACAGACCAACAGCTCTGACAAGGGGGCAGATGGAGATGTGCAGCTGTGGTTTCTCAAAAATGTCAAGCTCATGTTGGCAGCCTTGACACTGGCGGGAAAACCTGCGTGACTTTGGACCATAATGTTAGCTAGAGGAGACTGGACAGCTGGCATCCAGGTGTGAACTGTTCATCTCATGTGCATCTGGGGGATGAGAGTGCCTGTGGGGATGCATCTGACGTTTATGTCCTTTTACTGTGCTGACTTTTCTCAGGCTAAAAAGTCTACTTAATATTATTAGATTAGAGATTGCTGAATAATACAATTCATATTAATTTAATAATATTAATAAAATGTTATAGAATGTATGTATAAAAATGTTAAAAATGTTTTAAGTATATTAAAAATATATAATTTAAATATAATATGGAAGTAAAATATAACAATTAAAAATATATGTGTGTGTGTGTGTGTGTATAAATGTATATGTGTGTAAATGAAACAATAGAAAACAGTTGATTTCTTTTTTAATTGTTATATTTGATATTTTAAAAAAACTTGTTTTCTCTTCCCAGAAGCTACTGTTTTCCTGCTCTAATGCACCTGTGTGTCCTAAATAGTCCCATAAAGCAGTTAAGCACACAAACTGATAAACACCCGCGCTTACAATCTGTCTTCAGGAGGAACTTCACATACAAACAAAACATACGATCGATTGGCTCATACTCTACTGTTTACTCCAGGTTTATTTATGTATTTTTTTTTTTGTTATTTTTTTTGATGGCCCGTATTAAACACAGCCCTCAGGTTTGAAAATCTTGTCAGTGCTCTCTGGGCATAATTCAGAAACATGTGTAAGTGTCAGGTGAAGGGGAGAGATTGCTTTGGTGAGGCCTGATGAGTCACTGGCCCAGAGGCATGCTAATCCATCTCTGGCATCCACCATACCTTTACTTCCTCTTTTTTTACTCTCCCCCAGTAATTTCCAGCTCTCCGGGTCCGTGAGCACAAGGTTTCATCAAAGAGCTTAATTCTTAAACCTCCATGTAAGGTTAAAGACAATCCTGACCAGGTGTAAATCAAATAACCCGCTGAAGCATTTAATGAGCCCGCTCAGGTTGGAAATTCAATCAGCCTGCACCGCTAAACGACTCGAGTTGACTGATCCAGACTAATTGTTTGGTGCAGTTCAAAGACCTCTACTAATTGTTTTGGCTTACACAGCGGGGACCACAAATAAACTTTTCGGGGTTTGCTAGGATTCAACCTCCCCCACTAGGTCAAAAGAGCCATTACGCTGTACTGCCCTGGTGCTAAAGCAGACACAATGGTTCCATGGGATGCAGGCTTGAATGAATGTGTGCTTAAGTAATGGAACGGATTGGATTGGCCAGGAACTATTCTACTTTATCTCCTGCTGAGAATTCAACAATGCACCACAATATAAGAGCTTATCTGGGGCTGCCCTTCCACCTCATTCAGCATGTCAGTCAGATATTCTCAAGCTTATTCCTCAGTAGACACAGCCTGTGTGATCGTGTGAAAAGAGAGCAAGCTTTTTACCTGATACCTGACTTGTGAGTTTTGTAGGGCATGACGCCCAGTGTGTTGGTCAGCTAATTGGAGTGGTCTTCAGGTGTCAGTCATGCAGAGTTTGTAGCAGTTGAGTCAGCAAGGAATTTCATGATCTTTTTTTAGATTCAGATAATGATTCCTGTTATAATATAAAAAAACTCCAGTGATTACAACAGATCCAATAATTTAATATTAGCTTTTACTGCACGTTATCATATGAACCATCATTTAGTAATAGTTAAAGATTCAGAATGAGTATGTAACTGCTCTGACTGATTCATACTCAAAAGTATTTTGATTTTAGAAAAGATCCACCTCATTCATTTGGGAATAAGAATTAGCTGGTCCCATGGTATGTTTTTAATTCTTATGAGCAGGTTCTTTTTAGAGAGCCATTAAGGAACTAGATTTAATGAATCCTTCTGTATGTTTTTAATTCACAAAATAAATAAATTAATTAATTAATTAAAATTACTAAAAAGAATCAATTCAGAAGAGTCATTCATTCAGGTCTTGTTGTGTGCTTTGATTCATTCAGGAATCAGACTACAAAAACCTTTCTCTCTGTTTTTGATTCACCGCTTATAAGAGTGATTCATTTGGGAATTGGACTAATAGTGGCTGTGCTGTATTTTTTGATTACTATAAAGAACCGTTTCATAAGAGTTGTGTATTCGGAAATCAGAATATGTTGGTTGTGCTGTATGTTTTTGAGACAATAAACAGAACCAACAGCAGAATTCATGTTCATGAATCATTAACGGAACTAAATTACATGAAAATCATTCTGTTCTCCTAGTGTAGAAAGGACATATGATGCATGCGCTGAGCATGTCATAAGAGACTGTGGTTAAAGGAAACTTTTAAAGGAATATTACTTATGTAATATTCCAAGGCCATGTAGCAAAACAGGTTTAGAACAAAGAGTTATCACCTCTCACTATTATATTCACCCCAATCCATCTCCCCTGCCTGTGACCAGGTGGGTCAGCACCCCTTTCTGCTCCTAAAGACTTAAAAACAAACAGATGTGTTTATTTAATGCATTAGCGTGGCCATAATCCCTGCACAAAAAAAGCAATAAAAACGCATGCCAGCTTCCAGTGGTTTACCAAAAGATAGCACAATGATGCATTGTTCTACCATGTGGTTATGCTTTACATATTGCCGCCAAGATCAACTGTTTGTTTTCCATTTGTTGCGTGGTTTTACACACTTCGTATAATGGCTGACTGGCACTGAACTTGTGTGTCATGAAAAGGATGCCACCTGCATGCTTTGAATCATAGTGCTGAGAAACATGACTATTAAGGACAGAATTTGCTGCATGCTCATGCTCTTATCATGTTAGTTGTGTTTTTCTGGCAAAAAGAGTGCATTTTTTTAGTAAAGTCCTTGATCTTTGCTCAGAACGTGTAGCGTATGTGTTTTTGCAAAAGCCTACGTTGACATAAGGATTTCATCATATCTGCTTCTTAGTGTCA
Source organism: Cyprinus carpio (assembly GCF_018340385.1). Classification (NCBI taxonomy): domain Eukaryota; kingdom Metazoa; phylum Chordata; class Actinopteri; order Cypriniformes; family Cyprinidae; genus Cyprinus; species Cyprinus carpio. The sequence continues at coordinate 21,032,747 of NC_056596.1, read as the reverse complement.
GCAACAGGAAAATACGGCTCATGCCAACTCCTGATAGGAAGCCATTTAATGTGTTAATGTCTTCCAAGACAATTTTCCTCTTAAAACAATAGATTATCATCAAATAGTTTCTTCCTATTGTTCTAACAGCGTTTAGCATAGTAAATGTGTCAAGATGGCCTTAACACATGTTCATTCTCAGCTTTTTTGAGTTTAAGGGCATTCTTTGGAGCAAAGTTCTCTGAAGAATGTCATGCTTTGAAATAAATTAGCTGAAATTAGGAACAGAGAATCTGCGAAACTCTTTAAACAGCCCCCAAAATAAAACTCAACTCTTGTGTCTGATCTGTCCAGTCATAGGCACGTTTTGCTCCCTCTGACATGTGAAAAGCGTAAGATCATCCCAGAAAAGCAGGCCCTGCCAAGCCTTTACAGTCAAGATTGGAATTGATTATTCTGGCCAACTGCAAACCAGGCATTTGAATGCTCTGCCTCTCTTTTTCTTCCATAAGGGCTGATTTGATCTTTTAAAAGGGTTATCAACGCTTCATGGTTTTTTTAAAGCCGTGCTCTTTACCCTTTTATCAAATCCATGCTCCTTGCATAAGGGTGGAGGTTTTTATTCCAGCATGCATGTGGACTGTGGCAGAGAGCGATGTTTTGAGCGTGCTCATCTTGACTACTATAATGAATGGGCGTTTCTGCTAATGCTTTGAATAGATCCATGCTGCACAAGTAAATAATGACAGACCTCCCGGCCTCTGGAATGGACTCCACACTAAATTATCCCCGTTTGCTGTTATGTCTAATTGAATGGATGAGCATGGTTCATAAAGTACTCCCATAATATGTTTCAGGTACTGTATGTCAATACAATGACAGCTCTCTCTCACTTATGTTTAGCTTGTTTGCTATTTTTGCTAGTGTAAATTGTGTAGCGTTGACCCAATCTGTGCTTCATGGCTCATTAACTGCAAAGTACAATGAAAAATAATCAAGTATGATGTCCCTGTTGTTTTACCAAATCTCTTTGATTAATTGCATTTTAATCATGGTTTCAGTTTGATTAATGACCTGTGCCAAAATATATTTTCTCACTAGTTTGGTCCAGGCATATTAATCATGCCACTCACCACTGCGGATTGTATTGTAACATGCAGCAACAAGTTCAAGTACACTAGATGAGATTTAACTATGAGCAGTTGAATAAACTGATACATTTTTTAGCAAACATACAAGCCATTGTTCTGGGCCGTGTATTGTTTCCCAGTTGGAAACCTGAGTGAGGAACAAAGTCCCCTGCTGACAGATCACTTGACTGCTGGATTGAGAGAGCAAGTCGAGAGGTAAAGAGTGAGAGATGTGAAAACTGAGTAACAAGACAAGATAACACCAAAAAGAGGAATGTGAGGCAAAGCAACATGAGAAAAAAAACTGAAAACAAGAAAAAGACTTCAATAGGAGTCAACAGAGTCTTCAGTTAGTATGATAACAACAGGCAAATTCACAGACAAAAGCTGTTAAAAAGTAAGGTGTGACTTTGACAGTTTACAATGAACTGATTAAACTGAGAAAATGATTAAATCTCAGCCTTCACAATATGATTATCACATTAGGCCATATCGCAGTATCAATTTTATTTTCATATATTGTGCAGCCCAACAATAGCCTCTTCAAGTGTTCGTCACAGAAGTCCACAGGTATTAACACACCAGCAGCCAGGCACCAGGACTGCATGGTGACCGCCAGCCTCTAATCCCACATTATTGTCAGCTTCTCTAATTCTCCCCAGACTACTGACCTTCACGACCCAGTAATCCAAGAAAGGTGCATAAACACAAGAATCGGGTTGCTTTGCAACGTGCCGTTTAAATGCACAGGTGGGGCACACCACTATCTTACCCACATGCATATAAACATATACATAACATTAGTGAAAACTTTGTGAGGTCAAAGGTCACATTATTTTCGTCAAGAAGCAGCTGATGGGTGGCAGCATGGAGCAGTGATGTTCCAGAATACTTCATGTACGCTGTAAGTGGTTGCAACTGTACTGGGGCCATAGGGTTAACAGAAGGTCTGTGAAGGGGGACATTTGGTCTTTCAGATCTCCTTTTACTCATATCAAGCCTTTTGGAGGTGACGCCAAAGGCCACAAAGCTATAAAGCACCAAAGGTGGGGCACAGTAACCCTATCGCTTCAGCATTGTGCTGCACACAATGAGAGCTGCTTAATGTGTCAAAGAGGAGCTACGCACTGGCCTGCCTGCCATTCTTACAGGATATTTTTTGTGTGATATTTTTCAGCATTCTTTGAAATAATACTCAAAATACTCAACTATGAAGTAATATTCCGGGTTCAATTCAGGTTGACCTCAATTGACAGCACTTGTGGCATAATGTTTTCAAAAATGATTTCGAATTTTTTCCTGCTTTTCTTTAAAGTTTACAATGGAATTGAATGGGGCCTACGCATAAATATTAAAGTAATTAATGGTACTATTTCAATTTCTATTTCAATGTATTTTTGGGGGGGTTAAATGTATGATATAAAGTCTGTGGTTATCACAAGCTCAAGATATTTTCACGTTTTCTTCTACAACATAGATTTCAAATAAAGATTGAAAGGGTTATCGGTAGCTTAGTGGTGGTGACATTGAAGTCATGCGATCATGGTATAGTTTGTTTATAGCCTAATTTTAGGTTTTTACTTGTGTCAATTGTATTTAGGCTTCAAAATTCATAAGTTGTGTTAATTTTTGAAGATTGTCCTTGTGAACAAAGCATGTGAGGATCCTAAACTTTTGTTGTTCACAGAGTATATTTTTTCCATTAATCCAAAACCCAATGGAAAAGCCCTATTAAATTTTTTTTTTCGAGGGAAATAGGGTAATGCTAACTTCAGAGTTAGCCTACAAAAATACATCACCCTTGCATCACTCTATAAACATTATGCACACAAATGTGGTTGATTGAGTGTAACTGTGTGTTGAACCCTAAATATTCCTTTTAATAAGTGAAGCGAGAAATGATGAGAGCAAAGCTTCGACCACCCCTTCAAGACACTCTGTGGTTGAAGGAGCCTCAGGATTAAAGCAACCGAAACTTGTCAAAACACTGTCTAGTTTTTTCAATTTCTACCCTTGATCCTTGCAATACCATGAGCTAAGTGGTGGAATGTCTACCTTTTCAAAAACATGGCAAAATGTGAAGTTTATGTGCTATGAAAATAACCCCACAAACCTTTTTTCTCTTCTTCTAAAACAGACTCTCAGGGGTGAGCTCAGCTGCTGATAGGTCAGGCTTCAGAGAGCCCCCGAATCAATTCCAAACCACGGTGCTTTCTTTTACACATCCTTATGCAAGTCCTATTGAAATACGTGGCAGCTCGGCCGATATGATGGATCACAGTGGGCTTATATAAGCCGGCAAAGCAAATGTTGCCCTGCTGAAGACACATCAAAGGCAGGCTTGTACGCACTTTGGATGATTTCCCTGGCCGCTTCATGCTACATGTGTCTCACTGTCTCTTGTTTTGACGCTCCCTCAATAAGCAGAAGTCCTCCTCTGCCTCCAGGGGTTGGGATAAGATGGCCTGTAATCCCCCTCGTTTTCGCTGGCTTTTTCACCTGTATACTGATTCTGTGCCTTTGAGCCATCCCGCTCAGCCCTGTAATGAGAGCAGGGCCCAGTGCGCTCATTTGGCCTGACTTTTATCGTCTACCTGTGTTGTTCTCCGCATCTTCAAAGCAGCCCTTTAAGACATGCCCTCAAAATGAAGCTGCAACCACAGTCATGCCACTTGACTCATGTGTATATTCACATCGCCAGTGGAAAGGGGTAGAAAGAGAGTGGGAACTTTTCAGGCACAGAATGGAAGTGTCCTTTTTCTGCTGATTTTCATGGGTGTGTTTTTTAGTGTTTTTGTCAGGGTGCCCTTCACCATAGAGTGGTAATAAAACACCATCTGAGAAGAGTTTGAGTGAGAGCATGGTGTTAATCATTAAACCGCCACTGTGCTCTGTACTCCAACATTTTAGTCATGGCCTGTGGTGCCAGGGTCTGGTTTTATTAATTATTAATGACTTCTTAACTTTCATACTAAGGTCTGTGACCTTTTGAGCTTGACCCACTGTGTGGCCCTCAGGTGCCCTGTTCCTTTTCAGGTTACTCTCTAACTCTACTTGGATAAAACTATGATAATTAGAGGGAATAGTTCACCTAAAAAAATATCATTTTGTCATTATTTACTCACTCTCATGTCATTCCAAATCTGTATGACTTTTTTTTTTTTATTTCTTCTGCAGAACACAAAAAATATGTTTTGAAAAATGCTAGTAACAGAACTGTTTTGGTAACCATTGTGGACATTTTTTTTTAAATATCCTCTTTTATGTTCCATAGAATAAAGATATTCATAGCCTACAGGTTTGGAACTACATGAAGGTGAATGATAATAAAATATGCCCTTTGGGTGAACTATTCCTTTAATTGGCCCTTTTAATCTTATAATTATTTACGCATGGCGCATGACACTTCAAGGTTTTTTTTTTTTCATTTAATTTTTTTTAGGTTGATATTTTCAATATATTGAAAATGAAAGGACTGTTAAGCTGTCTATCTATCATGAACGTATTCCATTTGTCTTGTCCCCTATTTTCAAAGACCCTCATTTTGTGAGGAATGTTTCTTGAGCAGCATATTAGAATGATTTCTAAAGGATCATGTGACAATGAAGACTGGAGTAACGGGCTTATTGAAAATTCAACTTTTCCCATCACAGGAATAAAATTAAATTATTTAAATTAAAATACATTTTTCACAAAAATTAATTTTTCAAAAGATTACTATTTTTTTACTCTATTGTAATTTAAATAAACGCCAGTCTTGGAGATCATAAGAGTCTTCTTTCAAAAACATTAAAAAAAATCTACTCTAAAACTATCAGGGAGTAATGACTTAAAATGTGGTCTGTCTCTCACGCAAAAGCTTGGTAGCTACTTAAATTATCATTTTTTCAGCTTGACATCCCTTTTCACTTTGATTATATTGAGAAAATCGGACAAGATTGTTTTTTAAAATTTTCTCCTTTCTTCTTCTACAGAAGAACACAATACAGGTTTGAAATGATGTATAAAGATGAATAAAATGATGTCAGGTTTATCTTAAAAGTTGAGATATCCCTTTAATATAGTCAAAATGTAAGTATAGTTTTCTTAAAGTGGCGTGTCAGGGGGAAAAAGGCTTTTTCTTTTGAAATAATAAGTTGACAGATTATCTAATATGCACAACACAAAGCTCCTTCCCTCAGTGCCTGTTTGGTTTAATTAACTTGGACTGCCCAGATGAATGACAGTGCGAACTATGCAGGTACAACTAATCATAACAGAGATCATTATACAATACAGCACATATTTACAAAACAGCCTTTAATGTACAGTAACAAAAAGAGAGTCATGTAAAATGTAATTCTGAATGTTTTTCGGCATTATAAGTGTACTTTAGAGGGGGGGGGAAGAATTAAATGCTACAGAAGTGTCATGAAATATGGCCCCTTTAATATCCCAGGGACCATACAGCCTCTCTGAAACTTCTAAAACTCCACAGTTTGTGGAGATCCCAGCCAAACAAAGCTGGCCACAATCGGAGCTCTAACAGAGCAACAGCAAGCCCAATGTTCCTCACAGTTTTCCCCATGAAATTCCTGCCATCTGTGAGCACAGCCTTCAGAATGCAACAAGGATGATCCAAGCACCATGGGGGGAAAACACGCAACTGCATTGGCCAGGATGAAACAGTAGATGCCGAGCTTAGATGGAGCTTTACTGTGTGAGGCCTAAGTCACTCTTTTGCACAAGTATCTAACCCATAAATTGCATTTGGCACGGTGAACTTGAGGCCAGTCCTCTGGGAAAAATGGCAATGCTGCTGAATTCATCCACTCGAATAGGCTATCGAGAGCTTCTGCTTGTTGCCTGGTAGAATACCACTTGTCTGACTTGTCGGTGTATTTCTGTTTTTGTTACCAGAGCTTTGCAGGAGATTCCTTCAGTTGTGGCAAAACATGAAAGGGGCTACCGGCTGGAGGTTACCAGCACCAACCCGCGTCGGGACTACTTCCACGGACGCTTCCGGAACGTTCTTCTCACTTCCATAGCTGTGGTACCCATCCAAAACCACACTGTGGTCAGCCTAGGCACAGCTGAGGGCGTGGTCATCCATGGTGAGCCATGTTAGTTTTGCTTCTTTTTGAAATTTATTTGATTTATTTACTGTTAAAGCTAAACTTACATAATGTCTGAATTAGCAAGTCAGCGTTTAGATTGAACGTATGAGTCAGCATGTGTCGTAGTGCTGGAAGAAGTGTGGCTGACCTCATTCTGGGAAAAGAAAAGGTGACGCGTTTGCAGAATCTAAAAATTAAAACCAAATATATTTTTTTGTCAAGTCCTGTTGTTGCCAACACTATTTCCCTGTTTTATTGTGCATGTAAATAGACAGGATGTAAGTATGTGACTAGTGAAAACAGCTCCGAATGAAGGAAAATGCAGGTGCCAGTGGCAGGTTGGGAAATGTAGTCTTTTCCTGTTTGCATTTGAGTCACCTTTGACCTCTGAGTAGCACTGTACCAGCTCTCCAATCTAAAAGCACACAAGGTGTGAAACTTTGCCTATCGATGTGTTCTCAACATGTTCATTGTGCAGGAGTGGCACCGACCCAAATGTTAAAATCTGTACTGCCTGAGCACCAAAAACGAGAACTATTTTGCAAATAACCACAGGAAGATTGTTTGAGAAATGAGTGGCAAGAGAAAGGGTGACAGCTGCACGAAAGCGTGGCAGAGAAACCGAATGGTACGTTAAAAGTAAGCACTGGGCTTCGATGACACGTCCTCGCATGGCATTTTCTTGGAACGGCTGCAGCTGTCGTTCCCTCTCTTTCTCTCTTCCTTTTTTACATTTTTTTTTCCTCTCAACTTTTCTCACCTCTTTTGTCTGGATTTTTGAGGCCTGGTAAGGGGTGAGTGCTAGCCCAGCTGTCCCATCTGAGTGAGAGTTTTTTCAAAGACAAAGGGAGTGGGTGAGTGTTTAAGAGGCCTTGACAATGAGAATGCAAAAAAAGATTGTGAGAAAGACTTATGAAGTTGAGTAAAATATGGAATGCGAGGTGAGTAGTGGGTGATTGTGTGAATGAGAGTTTCAAGATCCCCACAAGCTTTTTTAAAAGGGTTGGGAAGGGTGGGGGTGAAGGGGAGCGGTGGGCACAGGGCAGTAGCAGTCCCAGTGGTCCTTATTCTGTATGAGGAAGTGCTCCCACTCTGGCCACACTCTTGGTGAGAAAAAACTCAAACACCTTGCCTTGTGTTTGTGAGCAGGACTTCCCTTACATACACAATGAGCTGTAATTCACACAGTTATTAGGCTTCGCAGTGTGTATTTTCCCCCAGAGTGCGAACATTCCTCCTTCAATTACAGGTCCATTTGTAGCCATTTTCTGCCATGCCCAGCTTAATTAAGCCTGGCTTAGCTTGTTCGCTTCTGGGACTCAGAATCCTTTCATGGCTTAATGTTATTGGAAACTTTCTGGGCCACGTGAAACTTGCCAAGTTTTAGCTCTGGGTTCTTGCTTTGGAATCATGAATGTAGCACATTGTATTTGTGCAGCACAAAAACACAGAATAATTATATTTAAATTTGAAAAGAAATATAATTTACTATTTTTATAATACATTGTTTTATTTTATATAACAGAAATTGCTATTACAATATAAAATTAAAGTAAGTATTATATATATATAGCAGACTATGTTTTAATGTCTGTAAAATATATATGTGACAAGAGGAATTTCCCTTCCACACTGTAGGAGGTTTTGAAAACTTGTGTTCCTGTAAATCTGTACTTGCAGAGCTTGCATGGACTAAATTGTCAGGTAATGCAAAAAAAATAAAAATGCTATATATGGCAGCACCTAAATCAACTGCTTTTATTCATGTAATAAAACATTGTTGTTAATTGCTCTGACTACATTGTATTGCTTCAGTGAAAGATAAAAAAGAAATAACTCCTGAAAGAAATAGCTCCTTAAGGTAACAACTGAACATTGTCACTTTTTACAGTCCGATCTGATATGTTACTAAAGATTGGGCTTTTAAAACAGACACACAGAAGGAGTCACATTAGTGCACTATATTGAGTGAGATGGAGATATGTCATGCACACCATCCTAAAATCACTATAACCACAGTAATGGCATACTCTCAACCACCAGATGCCCCACGCTCAAAGCCCAGGGCTATTAAATGATGTGATCCAATGATCGCTAATGGAGCACAAGCACTATTCAGATGCAGGCTGTCTTAGAGGCCTGTAATGGCAATGTAACCATGATAAATGTTATTCCAGGTGTGTGGATGGAGCTACTGTTCTGACACCTCTCAACATGCCAGAAAGACAGAGATCTTTACGTCTGCACTTGCCTGCGGGCCTACGCTTTTGTCTGTTCCACTCCCTGACGTCAACCGCAGTCATTGCTGTTCAAATCTGTCAACTTTTACCCCTGAAAGGCAGAGGACACTGGTTATTACAGTATCCATAGCAAAGCAGAGGCTGTCCCCTTACAAAGGACTGCCTCTGAATTGCACCCTCCTTTGATGCTTCCTCTTTCCCAAGGAAAGTTCCAGACATGATCTGTAATTTAATGTTTTATAACCTAGAAGAAAAAAATGGGTTTGTATAAACTCCAGCTCATGGCAGAATGTTTGTTTTTCAGGAATATGATCTTGTATAATCTCACATTTTTGGAAGTGGGTATTTCACCCCAAAATCATCAAAGTTATTTTATTTTATTTAAAAAAATAAAAAAATATGAGAAGATTTCTATTACTGTCTTTTGGGAGCAAAAATACCCTTAACTGTTATGAAAATAAGGGTCACACTGACAAATATCTTAATGGTCAAGCTCAGGGTCTGTAAGTGGTGGCAGCATTATGTTGGTGATGAATCAGTTATGCAGGTCATATTTCCCCCGTTTTTATTATCCATTTTTATATATTTTATATATATTTTATTTTAATTTTATATTTTATTTAATTTTTGCATACTGGATTCATAGGTAAAAATATAATTTTTTTGTCATGAAAATAAGGTTTATACTGCATAATATCTTAATGGTTCTTAAATAGGACTCCTTTTTATGGAAAAAAAAAAAAAAAACTTTATGAAAAATTAGACCAATTGTCATGTGACCTACTGTTGACCTGATCCAAATTGTGTTCTCTATAAATAGCTTTACACCAGAACCACAAGGTTTGAAAATCATTCAATAGCAGCATTTAGTTCTCACCAATGTGGAATGCAGGCTTATTCCAGTAAACGATTAAACATGCTGTTGAAGTCTTTTTGTAACCATGCACATCCTCTATTAAGGTCCTGCATTTTACCGTTTAGGCTTTTGATGTGAGAAGCCCAACCATTTTTGCTGGCATCCTCCACAGGTGGTGGTTTCCCGCTTTGGCAAGACGGAGCCGCATGTGGATTTCCGCTTGGACACTTTCCCTGTGTCCTCCGAGATGGGCCCTACTGTCTCCACAGCGTCATGACGGCTCCTTATTGTTGGTAACAGGAAACGGAAACAAGTGAGTTGACCACGGCCCATTCTTAAAAGTGTCTTGGGGGAAAGGGGTCAAACATTTTCAGGAAAATCATTTACATTACAGTGAATAGATGGCAAAACACACTGGTGATTTAAGGCTAACTGATATAGTAAACAGGGTATGACTGCAATACAGAAACAAAGAGACCTCAGTAAGTCACCTCCTCTCTGAAAAATGTTGTCAACATGTTGCTTTGCATAAAAATCATCTGCTAAATGAATAAATGTAATTTTAAAATGTAATATCATGTTCCTCAGGTCTCTAAGGTTCCTCTGATAGGCCCTGGATGTGAACAGTTGTGGACTTGTAGCTCCTGTCTTTTGGCTCCTGCCTTCATGGGCTGCGGATGGTGCAAGACCAGCAATCGCTGCACGAGAGCTCCTCAGTGCTCCCCCTCCCATTGGATCCAGGACTCCTGCCCCCTCCTCATAACCACGGTAACTACCCCAGCCCATCACAAACAACATTACCATGGTTTTAAAGCAGCTAATAGCACATAGCTAATAGAATAAGTGCTTTCTAAGTACAGAGAGCACATACGAAACTCTGACCTTCATTGATTTTGCTTATTTTGCTGTATTTTCAGGGATAAGCAAGGATTTCAAGGACCTCTTGGTTTCTTTTAAAGACATAAATTGATTCTAAATATCAGAAAGGATTCGTTTGCCCTTCTGTGACTTCTCTAAATCCATGCATTGCTGCAGAGCAGCCAGAACTATATTTGTATTTGTGTAAGATCTCTTTGTTTATGATAAGTGGTTGCTCTGAACACGTAAATTATTAACTCTGAGCCTAAATGAGGCCTTGTCCTCTATGTGTTCGAAGCAACACCATCTGCTTATCAATAAAGAACTAACATCTCAGAAATCAGGACACTCAGAAAACACATGGAAGTCATGGCCTAGTGGTTAGAGAGTTTTGACTCCTAAACCCTAAGGTTGTGGGTTCGAGGCCCCAGGCCAGCAATATCAAAACTGAGGTGCCCTTGAACAAGGCACCAAACCCCCCAAACTGCTCCCCCTGGGCGCCGCAGCATAAATGGGTGCCCACTGCTGGGTGTGTGTTCACAGTGTTTGTGTGTTCACTGCTGTGTGTCTGTGCACTTTGGATGGGTTAAATGCAGAGCATGAATTCTGAGTATGGGTCACCATACTTGGCTGTATGTCACGTCACTTTTTCAAACCACATTTTTAAACACATATTATGAATAAATAATAACAATTATATTATTTAATTTTATAACTATTTTCACTTATTTACTTATTTATTTATTTATTTTTAATAAAAAACCATAACATTATTTTTACTTATTTATTATTATGTATTTACTTAACGTAAACAAATTTGCTTATTTAATAAAATTATTAACTTTTAATTTACTTTACAAGTAATAAATACATGTACTTATTTACTTTATTCGTTTGTTTACTTTCATTAAACAAATACATGTATTATTTACTTAAGTAAATAAATACATATTTATATGAAGATATAAATTTATAGTTCTTTTGTTTTATCATTATTTTTATTAACCTACAAACAGCTTACTTACAGTTGTTATGAGCATTTTAAGCTGGCAATTGTGAAGTATTTTACCACTGAGAAAATGACACATTTCACCTTTAAGGTACTCAGCTGGTGGCTCAACTTAAAAGGGCACTTTTAAATCGAGAGACTAAAGCACAAAGGAACAGGAAGGTTTGCTTGTTCTCAGTTTTTTGGTCTCTGTCACCATTTACTGGAAGACCCCCATGCCTTCAGAGTGTCCATACGACCAAAACAAATTATTGTCGGTGGTTACCAACCTCATGAGCAGAGAAAATTCTTGGCATAAAGAAACACAGCAGGAGGTTTAGACAAGAAAAATACTGCCACAGTTTGACCTCACAGCTTCTTCTTTCTTTTTCTAGATTTCTCCTTCCTCTGCTCCACTCGGAGGCCACACCAACGTGACAATCTGTGGGCAAAAACTTTGGTTTCAGTAAGAAAGATCTCTTTGATACCAAGCTCATTGATGTGGTGGTTGCTGGAACAAAGTGTAAATTGGAAAGGAAAGACAGTAGCAATAATCGGTAAGTTGATATAGAAATAGATAAACCTTCTACTCGAATGTAAGCAAATCCTCTTGCACTCCATGTAAATACAACTTCAGAAACACGCTAGGTCACATTCTCAACATAGTGCTCGAGTTGCAACCCTACAGAACATTAGATTGGTCTGCAAAAGTGCACTATTGTGCATCTCGCCTTCCATGTCAAACTTTCATACCATTAAGACCCCAAAACCATGAGCTTTTGTGCCCCCGGACATACCACCCTACAGCCCTCCTATTGTGAGAGGAATGGAGAAATTCCCTTGGAGAATAGCTCCTGTGTAGTTTCTGCCGAGTAGTACTGTTATCATTAAATTAGCGTAGACTAATAGCCTGCTTACTCCACTGATTTACAACCACGTCTTGTTTGCTGTTTTTGTGGCGGGAGATGTTTATATCTTTGTGTTGTATGTCAGGTTGGTCTGCAGACTAGATCATGTGAACGCATCCAGCGCTGACTCTGTGGTCAGGGTGCACAGTGGCAAGGAACAGGCCCAGAAAGACGGTTTCTCATTTGTGGTAAGAATCCTCACAAATCACAGTATAAGTGTTTCAACACACATCAAGTAATGTATTTTTGACTTTCTTCAAATATTGCGGTTTTCATTGAGCACAAGGACCCAAGGATGTTATTATATTCTTTTTTCCCAATTATTTGGAGTTGGGTTAGAGTTCCACAGTGTCCTAACTAGCCACCAAGTGCATTTTCTATCTGTACTGTAAGCGAAATTCTGCCATAAAGTCACAAAATATCAACTAAATAGCATGTTTTGTGTAATATGTACTATATAGATATGTGGACTTTCTAGCAGGATTTTGGGCCAATGAGATCTCAACTCTGGTTGGGGCTACATAGCATGATGCAAAAAATAATCCATTCAAATGTGATGCATGTAACTACTGGCAAAGATTTAACGTGTAGTACTGTTTTACTTCACTAACACAAAATTTTATCTGTTTTAGAACCCAGTTATCACCGAGATCTTCCCAGAGTTTGGACCTAAGTCTGGCGGAACGATGCTCACTATCATGGGTTCATTCCTGGATAGTGGAAATATGCAACTGGTTACCATGGGCAACGCTACCTGTGTGGTGCAGAGGTTTGCATGTCTACAAATCTATTAAGAGTTTCTTCCAAATTATTTAATTTTAAAACTCTTCAATTTTCTTTGCTTTTAAATGAATTTCATTTACATTTGTGTCTATATATGTGTTGTCTCAGTTTTCATCTGTCCAAGTTTCTCCGTCCACTTCAACTGTTTTTCTTTCATTTGTAGAGTTTTGAAATTAATTAAAAAATTTTATATATATTTTTCTTCTCTAATTTGTAGTAGTTTTACAATGAATTAATTTAAAATATATATATTAATTAAATGTAATGTATTAATTTTTTTCATCTGTACAAGTTTATTTCATTCATTTAAAAAACACATACATTTAATTTGTAGAGTTTTAAATAAAATACATGCAATTTGTTTTTCTTTACAAATCTACTAAAATGTCAGAAAATGTTTTAAGCCTCATAGCCATTTTTCTAATTAATGGGAAGTAAAAAAGAGAGATTTGTTCACGAGCCATTTCACCACTGTCACGCATATATATCTATTTAAAAACATTTTTCTATGTGTGTGATTTTTCTGTGTGCTTTTCTGCAGTATTTCAGACCACGATGTTGACATGTCGGACACCACCTCAGCCATCACCATCCCAACACAAGGTACAGCTGCACATTGATGGAGTGATTCGTGAAGCTCCTGTCAGCTACACCTACAACAAGAACCCACATATTGCTAGCATCCAGCCCAAGCATTTCTTTATCAGGTCAGTCCTGCAGCAGACATTTAGCTACAGTACATTGTAGGGGGTTAAAATGGAAGAGTGAACAATTTTGGATGGATTAACAGCAAGCTTTTCTGCTTTTTGCATGTGTGTCCACAGTGGAGGAAGCACAGTGACAGTGAATGGTTTCTACCTCCATTCAGCCCTTCAACCTCAGATGGTTCTCACTGCCGCCACAGAGGGCAAACTCTTCCAAGTGGTGAGTCTAGATGGCCTACACAGAGTGTCGACACATCAAATACCTCCCCTACCATGTCACAGGCATGCTATTATCATTCACCCAATAAAACACAAAAGCAGATATGAGAAATAAAGGAAGCAATGTTTTCACAATTGCAGTTGTGAAGAGGAAATGGAAAAATCACACACAATGTTTCTCTATATGTATGTAATATATATATTTCCAACTCTTCAACATTTTTTCCTGTAATTTGTAGAGATTTTAAATGTCATTTATTTTATATAATGTGTGTTGTTTTTCATCTATCCGAGTTTCTTCATTCACTTGAAAAAAATGTAATAGTCTAAATTAATTGCAATTTTTATTAGTTTGTTTTTTATATGCATCTCAATTTTCACCTAAGTTTCTTCATCTATTTGGCAACACTTTCATTTCTAGAGTTTTTAAATTGTAATGTATCTCATTTTTCGCCTATCCAAGTTTCTTCATCCATTTGGAAACACTTCCACACCTAATCTCCTGAGAGCTGTGGTTGACTTGAACTGCTCCTCTCTCAATGGGACCAGACACATACTCATTTACACACAGTTCCCCTTATCTGATTTCTGTGGGGGTGGAGTGTGGTCATGCAGTGGTACAGTGCATGCGAACAATGCTATCTAATCTTAAGCATACAAGTCCCGTCATAGTCCAAAAACGGTTCGTGCTTACACACATCTTAATTTTGATTGTGTCTCTTCATTTTTCCAGTCACTCTCACAGTTTCCTTCCTCAAACACATCAGAGTACATACAGTAAATATCTCACTGATTGATTTATCTCAAATCAAAGATACTTTACTTAAAGGGGATAGTTCACCTTCAGTTGCTGGGTCCCATTGATTTTTTTTTCCATACTGTGAAAGTCAGTGAGGAGGATCAGCAACTGAAAGTGAACTATACCTTTAATACCAAGTAGGTAGTGCCATTTTAAACAATGCACATTGAGTTTGTCAATGATTTTGAGCTTTTGAAAGAGAAATATTTCTGCCTTTTGTTCTTAATAAGGCATCCAGAACACAAAATGAGCAGAGACTGCATGAAAAGCATTCTATCCTTTCAAATGATTTAAGATGGTCCTGCAGCTGTCAGCCTGTAAATTCTACTTTATAAACAGTGGGGGTTGGGGCAATATTTTTGTCCTAATTTGTAAAGCATAAGAGGTTTATTGTTTTTTCCCTCTCACTTTTATTGGGGAGCACCGTGGAGGAATACTTCCTATCTTCTGTCAGCTTTTTTCTCAGTAACACTGACTACAGCTGTGTAATCCTAGTTGAGCTGTCATCTGTTACGCTGAAGTTCGATCAACGATGGCCGAAACAGAAACGCGGTCAGTAGCTCAGGTTTCTTGTGGGTTGCATTCACCGTCTAGCTGCTGACAGACCTGAAACGAAAGAAAAGCGGACACTGATCTCAATTTCTCGAGAGCACTGTGAATCCTTCCTTCAGTTTCATTTCAGTTCTTTTTGCAATCCAGCTCTGCAGGCCAAATGAAGGAGCATTAAGAACCAAGGCAAATTGTGGTGGCTCGGGAAAAATGAATGAAATCTCAAGAGCGTTCTTGAATATCTACATCTGAGATCTCAGCTAAATCTGGGGATCAGCCAATCTCGCCTTTCCCACCAACATGAAAAGCATTTTTACAGGCTGCAGCTTGTCGTTGGCGATTGGCAATGTCCACAATAAGGAGCCAACCTGAGAGGGGTTTTATTTGTTTATGGCTATGGCATCTTCTTGGCCAAGATTTCTAGATGTTTCTAACCAAAGGTCATGTTCAAGTTTTACTTTGTCCTAGACATGCCTATGGGAAGTGAGGGGTGTTAACAGGACTCTAACATGCTCCAGACACCACACCGGGGTTTCTAGCAAGATCAACACCTGTTTTTGGGATTCAGAGGGGGTCATTTTCATGCCAGATCCCTCCCAATGCAAACCAAAATCTGGTTTTCTCATCTCAGTTTGTTCTTATTCCACCTTACACCTTACTCCATTTTGCCTCATAATATCCAATGTCCTAAAAGTTCCTTTTCCTTTCTTATCTTTAAGTTCACATTGAAAGGAACCACCAAAGACAGTTATATCAGAGCTAAAACACCTATAAAAGAGTTTACCATTCAAATCCTGCAAAAAAAAACATAACTTTATCTCCCAGTGAGAATATCTGTTCCCCAAACACCGATTTGAAGCGTTTTCAGTGTCTCCCATCATCCTTTGGCTGCTTTCTTTAGCAGCTGTTATCCAACCCCCCCTTAAGCCGTTTGAGATACTTGATCCATTCTAAACAATTAGACGTTGTGCTAGTCAAATATACAAGATGTGTGTTCATTTGCATGGACTTTTTCATAGTTTGCTCTCCACAGTGATGATTCTTAGGAGCTGTATTTTTGTTTTCCATCTGGGATATTGCGCAACACAGTGCATGAGCGAAAAAGGGAAAATATTGCCATAAATAGTGAACAGTGAGTAATAGCAATCAGTTTTTGGTTAAAAAGTTATTTATCTTCATGCATTTTCTCTAAATTTGTTTCAGAGAATCAGATTTTATGCGAGCTCCCAGATCATGGCATTTATTCAAATATCAATGGCTTTTATGAGATTGAAAATATTTACTGTGACCTAAACTGTACTCGGCCTTTAACTCTGAAACAACACTTATGTGAAGTCAGAATGACTTTGTTTTTAGACTCTAGAACGTTGTTAACCTGCCAAGTGTGCAGAGGGAGACCCGTGTTTGCTGGATAGAAGACTTGGAGCAGAGCGACTCAGATGCCTTATGTTCATAAATAATGGCATTGAGCAATTTGAGTATCTGTCTCTTGCACTAGGGTTATGCTTTATGAAGTGGAACGTTCACTTGAGGACAGCTAATTAAACAGCGGTGGTGTGTAAATGACAGGCATGCTGTCAAATGGGTAGTTGTGGTGTTATAATGTGGAATGAAAATGGTGTGTGGCAAGACCTGGCAGGGCTGAAGGCACAGCTGGCATGTGAAGTCTTCGAGTAGTAACTCATGCATAATTGCATTGAGTCAGGTCTTCAATCTCACAAAGGTTCCTTGTCCACTGGCCTTAAAGATTCTGATGTATGCTATGCAAGATGATTGATCTCACATCTGGTTTGAAAAGGTTATATACACCATTTAAAGGTTTGGGGTCTATATGATTTAATATTTTTCAGAAATTAATACTTTTTTTCAGCAGGTGCACATTAAATTAATCAAAAGCGACAGTAAAGTCATTTATAATGTTACAAAAGATTTAATTTTTTTATTTACCTTTTCAACAAAAATAGTAAGCTGCACAACTGTTTTCAGCATTCATAATTGTAAGAAATGTTTAGTGAGCAGCAAATCAGCATATTAGAATGATTTCTGAAGGATCATGTGACACTGAAGACTGGAGTAATGATACTGAAAATTCAACTTTGCCAACACAAGAATAAATTACATTTTAAAATATATTTAAATAAAAAAGAGCTATATTTTAAATTGTAAAATATTGCAAAGTATTACTGTTTTTATTGGATTTTGATCAAATAAATGCATTGAGTAAAAGAGACTTCTTTCAAAAACCTACAAAATCTTACCAACTCCATACTTTTGTATAGTAGTGTATGTAATAGTGCGTGATTTTGTATGATGCAATTTTTATCGCTTCACATTTCAATTAAAGACTTTAAGGTATTCAAAAGCTGCCATTTTCATAAATTCTTTATAAAAATGTATGGAAATATCAGAATTATGCACGATTGCATACTGACAGAGATCCATTCTCTGAAACACAGAATATACAACATATTAGCATTTGCCAAATGCATAAATGTTACTGTAATGTAAATGTTCAAAATTTGCTGGATGTTTTCTAGAAAGCCTCTGAAATCTGAACTTAAGGTATGCTCAGTCATGTAATCACATTCCTGTAACCTCGTTCCTTGGATATTTTACGATTTAGTCCCTGGTTTAAACACTAAAGGCCTTGTGTCGTGTGACATCTTACATATTGAAGCATGCATTTTGCTCCCAAAACAAACAAAAAGATAACGACACTGCTGACGTGTTAATGCTTTGTTACTTGGGGCCACACAAAACGTCAATCGTAACACATGCACTCAGCACTAACTTGGCACATTTTTGTAATGAGAGAGATGGCTAATATTTTGATGTTTGTAAATTTTTTCTGCTGCATATAGACCTGACATACATTTCAAGTCATGAATGAAGGAAAAAGCGAAATATCCTTTGTATCACGTTTTGGCTACAAAAACCCTCCCTGAAAGGCCTCAATTGTTCAGCTTTTGCTCCAGTTGCCACAAAAAGGACTTTTGTGTTAGATTTGTTTTGTCTTTTTCTGTGCCAACCGATCAGTATGACCTACTGTAGGTGTAAGAGCCCCCAATGTTCGAGGATGGTAGTTTCAGAAGCCTACAGTTACACCAAGAGGCAACAAGAGCATTCTGGAGATTAAGGTGAGACTGATGCTCCACAGGGAAGTACTTGATCTCAGACAAACATGCATACGCAGAGTGAACCCCATTGCTCACTGATTTGGAAGGAAACGATACTAAAACAAAACAGGAAGTTTAGTTTGTTTTCCATCGTGCACCTCCATCTTTCACATTGTTCTCGTCCCCTAAAGGTTATAGCCTCTGACACATTGATGGTGAGATCCTTTACACTGGTGAGGGTAGGCTGGTGAGAGAAAAAAAACGTCATTTTTTAACAATGAAATATAAGTGTAGACTTTTTTTCCCTGAAACCGCCACTCAATAGTCAAACGCAGCTGTTGTGAACGGGGAGGGGTGAGAGGGGGTCGCGTGAGATTCTACTTTTTCTTCCCATGCGAGACCTCAGCATCAAACATCATTCCTTACCCCTCTCGGGACCCAGATACACACACACAGACACACTAAGCGTTGTGTACAGCTCAGTCTCATTTAAAGCCACTATATTCAATAATAGGCACAACAGCAGGCTCAGTTTAGCTTAATTGTCATTAAACTGTCCTATCACTCAGATCATGTATTTTCATTCCCATGCAGTCTGTTTGTTTAGATTTTGCAGCTTGATACTTGAGGCCTTCTTTAGGGAAATAAAATTGCACTTGGCAGCACTGCTGATGCTCAAGGGGTATATCAAAATGTTAGAGATTGTGAATGTTACTGGTGCCAGCAGAGAGATTGCTCTTTATGTGTTCATTTTTTTTAAGTAATGGTGTTTTTTTATTATTATTTAAAAATTAGAAATTATATATATATATATATATATTATATATAATCTATATATATATATATAATATAATATATATATATGTATATATATATATATATATATCTATATAATTATATTTTTTTATATCTTTTATAAGTTATAAAAGTTGATGCTATGACTTTCACATTTCAGGTTTACTTATGGTCTGACTAATGTGCAATAAGATGTATTTTTCTGGAGACTATCACTGCTGCTTTTTAAACATGTGCCTTAATGTGTCATGCCCACTTTATATATCACAATTCTGTGTGGTTGCTGATTATCTCCAAACAAACCCCACATTTTTAAGCAGTGATCATTTGCTTTTTGTGAATGGCTATGATCTCCTCAGGGAGCTGGGTCTTAAGTGTAAGTGTATGTGCGTCTGTTCGCATCGGATCTCAGGCTGGCCGGTGCTGTATGATAACAGGTGCAGGAGTGGAGTGTGTCCAATCTGTAAAGCCCAGGCTGTCATGTGAGGAATGCGATCACTGTCTTTATTGCCTTCTGCTCTGCTCGGTACACCAGAGCTGGCTGGTTTTAGAGGGGTAGACACTGCACAATCTATACGCCCCATATACACACTCAGCCATGGGCCAATTTAAACACAGCCAAGATTTTTTTTCTTTCATCTAACCTTTCTGTTTCTCTTATTTCCTCCTGAAGGTCCCCCCTGTGAATCAGGAGGCGGTGAAAAATGGCGAGGTGCTGAGAGTCTCGAACCGGACCTGTGAGAGCGTCACTTTGGTGGGCAACACGCTCGAATGCATCGTACCCATGGAGCTCCAGTCTGCTGCCAAAGAGCTGGAGGTGGAGGTACGCAAGAACTCGTGCTCTTTCATTCTCTCTCTTCCACTGCAGACCACTCCAGTCCAGACCGGCCTCCATAAGAGCCACTCGTCAGCCAGCCAGCTCTGCCCTGCTTGTTCCAGCAGCCTCTCAAAGTACCAAACATAAGCTATTTCTGATCTTAGCAAAGGCCTCTGGGTTGCCTTCCAGATTAGCTCATGAAGGCACTATCTCTCTTGGAAATGAGGATTCTGTAGTTTAATTTCCTCAAAGGGGTTCATGTATTGTAATTTTTTTTATATCAGACTCTTCCACCTGATAAGATGCCTTCCTAGTATTTCCTTTCTGGTCACTATTAGCTCAACAAGAACATAAAAAAAAAAAAAAAAAACATTTCTTCTGCCCCCCATTCTGGCCCCCAGACAGTCTGATATGATCGGTGCAAAGATTAAGGAAATGTTGGGCCTCCGCAGCAAAAAGTGCTTATCTGTCGGGGAGAGATGGACGGGGTGAGTTGTGTTGACACGATGCTCTAATCTGACCCATCACAATACGGTGCGGGTAAAACTCATCTCTGCCCCAAACTCAATAATACTGCGCTACATAAGAGAGGCTCTATCTCTGATCCAATTTCCCCTCCTGCCTGCAGTGGATGTGTGTGTTTTATTTTGCCATGCTGCTTTATGACCAGTGAAGCCCTCCCTCTGAGCGTAAACGCTCCCTGAGGATGTTTTAAATGGTTGTTGTGATGTTGGAGGTTCAAATGTACAACACTTCGCCGCGTATGAAATCTGAAGCAAATGTGCCGCAGATGTGATGGCATGGAGATTCCCTGGTTGTAGTTTTGAATATGTGTGCTTGTTCTTTATCTGTGATAATATTTTCTTCTAATATTCGGCTAAAACTTTTGCCAATTAATCAGACAGATGCTAAAAAAAATCGACTAAAAGAGGTATAATTTATGCATTATTTAAAATATTTATCTTTATGTTATGCTTACAATCCTGCCAAAATAATTATGTTAAGAAATCTATATAATTACAAAATTTGATACTATATGGTCACTGGTATTTACTGAAAATAATTTGAGGTAATTTTTTAAATAAAATGTTTTATTTATTTTATATATACTGTATATCTTTATGATATGTTTTAATATCCTCCCAAAATAATTATATAAAATAAAATGTAAAAATATTATATAATAGCAAAATTGGATGCTGATATCTATCTGGTCACTGATTTTTATTGGAAATAACATTAAGTCTTTTGTGTATCCATTGTAGTGGAAGCAGGCCACATCATCTGTGATCCTAGGTCGTGTGCTGTTGGCTCAAGACCAGGACTACAGGATACTGATCACAGGAGTAGTGTGTGTGTCCATCCTTCTACTGCTCCTGCTCGCAGTCTTTTTTTTGGATCAAAAGGAAGAAGCATACTGATGGTATGTGTCTTTGCATTTTTCATATTCATGGCAGCAGCCTTGAATGTATGAGTGTTTGATATAGGCTAACAGCAGTCATCTTTTCAAGTTAAAATTGTGACCCTTTGCACACGTTTTACATCATTTGTATGAGAAGAGAATTTACATAAAAAAATTCCATACTGGAAAACTTTGATTTAAATCAGTTTTAGATGTCTGCCCTTCAAAAAAACTAAAAACTAAAAAAAAACAAAAAAAAAAAAAACACGTATTTTTGTCTTGTTTTCCAGAAAGAAATTCTAAACATGAAAAATAAAAGTAGATAAATTTGCTTGAAAATTTTGTGCATAAATCTAACAAAAACTAGTGAGGCTTATGCTTAAAACATCTTGTTAGAACTTGTTAGAACTAAAAAATACAGATTAGGAAAAAGATTTTTTTGCAGTAATAGCATAGCTTGCTTTATGTTCAGAGGTCTGTAGGGATTCCAGCTGCTCTCATTACCAGAGACTTGGTGATGGTTATTTGAAATGAATTTGAATGGAATGAGAGCATAAGATAAAGAAAGAGAGCTGTTTCTGGGTTGTTTGTGGGAGTTGACACTGCTGAAGTCCATGGTGGAGCGATCTGTCCCTTTTTTTTCTCTCACCTGTCCTTTGGTCTCTCTCTTCACCCTCTGTCTCTCTCTGGTTGTAGATTTAGCTAAGGCTATGGTTTGGTATGACGGCCGGGCTCACATTCCGCACTTGGACATGTTGGCAAACGCGAGGAGTGTCAGCCCGACTAATGAAATGGTCTCTCACGAGTCGGTGGACTATAGAACCACTTTGCTTGAGGGTATGTTCTCACGCTTCGCTGCCTCTCGCTCAAAACACACCCTGGGGGAGGTTTGCCTTCTCTGCTGATCTCAGACCAGCTTTAATGTTTTTCTCTTTATGGCTCTGGATTGGGAAGACTGGTCTTAGATCATTGCTGACAGGCAACTTTTTTTCCATTTTTCCAAACACATACGCTTTCTGACCTTACCCTCCGCTCTCTCTATCTGAAGACATTTCTGAAAAGACGAAAAAAATCCCCCTCTCATCTGTAGAGCCAGCCGGTTTAGAATTTCCTCAGCTCTTTGTAGTTGGTGTAATGAATCTGCCTCCCAGACTTTCCCTGCTTTGTCAGGTGACCCCCAGGCCTCAGAGAACAAGTCATTGACTTTTGACCTCTCTACCCCATTGCTTTGCAGACCAAAACTTGCCTCTGTCACCAGGCTGAGTCCTGCCGGCCCTCATCTCTACGCCCCCATGCCCATGTGGATCTGTCCCCTATGCTTGGGCCGATGGAAGGGGACCTGGCATCTCCACTGTTGCCTTCTAATGCACCCATAGATCTGAGCAGCCTCCAGCCTGAGCTGCTGAAGGAAGTGCAGCATGTGGTCATCGCCCGGGAAGACCTGCTCTTACATGTGAATGAGATCATTGGGAGAGGTGAGAGAACACAAAATATCTGTGTTTTAAAATGATGGTCATGAATGTTTGATGAAAAGCGCTACGCGCTACTGCTCAAGTCATGAAGAATTTTGTCCCTTATGCTCACAATGGAAATTATTTTAAATTGCAGTAATATCACACAGTATTTTAAAGTGTTATTTATTCCTGTGACGGCAAAGCTGATTTTCTTATCAGTCATTACTCCAGTCTTCAATGTCACATGATTCTAATGTGATGAATTTTGCTGCTCAAAAAACATTTCTTATAATAATTGATGTTAAATAAAAATATTCATTTATTTCTCTCCAACAAAAAAAAAAGAAAAGAGAAAAAAAAAACATTCAACGCTTCAACTCAAACTGTTGAACGGTGGTGTACTTTTAGCAAAATAAAGATTTAAGGGTATCTTGGTAAGCACCACTATTACCATTGCTCATGCTTAGGTATTTAAAATTTATTTTTTTTTTTTTTATTTATTATTGAGTAGTTTGGCATAATTCTTTATTATTATTATTATTTCTTAGGGGAAGAAAGCAGTGAAGCAGTTTTATCATGAGGTACGAAACATGCAGAAATAGATACCTTAAAACAAGAAATTATATCAAAGAAAGAACGCCTGTCTCTAAATAATGTCTAAATAACTGTTCCTTTTTCCTTCCATCCTCCTTGCGAGTTTGGCCCCGTCTTTCTTCTTCTAGTTTTTCCCTTTATCTTGGACACTCTTATTTGTAATCGACCCAAAAAAATCTAGTCTCTTTGCACTGTTACTGTATCTTGCAAACATATTTGGCAATGAAGATTTGCCAAAAAGCTACATTACAAGAAATCCAATATCTCAAATGAGTGATTTAGCAGAAGGAATCGGTTTCAGACGTGGTTAAAGTTAACAGGTTAAACGGTGACAATCAGCCCGGCAGGTTGGACATTTGAACGTTAAATTGCCCATCTTCTCATTGTACTACAGAAGTGGGGGTGTGAATGTGTGTATCAGATTCACTGTGGGGCTCAGGTGACGGCAGGTTGGACATTTGAACGTTAACTCCCCAAACCCCTGCACAATACTCCTAAAACCCATCACCCCTGTGGGAAAACCAAACCCTATATATGTGTGTGTATGCCTGTGTTTGTGCATGTTACACAAAGCGATTCATAGAGTGAGAGGAAGAGTCTGTGCATGTGTGTGAGTATGTTGGGGTGCTCGGGTGGCATGTGTGGTGATTTGTTCCCGTGTTAAATTCCAGGCTCATTGTTGCGCCGTCTCAGGGTCTCCGTGCCGGTAATCCGACTCTGCTTGCATCTGGGAAGACGTGATAGCAGAGCTGGAGAGAGATTACAGCACTCCACGCTCTATTATTACAACACCCCGACTCTCTCTTGCCCTCTATTCGCCATGCCCTCATTTAGAGAGAATACCCTGCCCAGACACTTGTAATATTGGTTTAATCTTTCAGTTATAACACCATGCTGCACTCCAGACACCCTGTTTGAGTTCATATTTCACAGTTTTCTCACAATTATTCATTTATGTGTTGTGTTTTGCACATTCTCACTATTATTATAGCTCATACTTAGGGTTAGAGATTTGAATAAAGCACTAGTTATTCAACTTTGCTGTGCAAATCGTTGGAAGAAGTCTCTTATGCTTACTAAGGCTTCATTTATTTGATCAAAATTGTATACAGCAATATTGTAAATAAAATACTACATTTTACACTTCAGAAATCGTTGTAGTATGCTGAACTGCTGATCAAAAATCATTTATTATTAATGTTGAACATAATTCTTTGATACTTTTTTTAGGGTTCTTTGATGAATGGAAAGTAAAAACAGCAAGTCTATTATAAATTTCTTTGATCAATTTAATAAACATTTGAATGGTAACGTATGAATCAGCATGCAACATTTCCAGATCCTATTCTGCATATTACATGTCCTCTCTTGCCCTTTTATCAATAAAAAGTTGCAAAAAAATAAAATGTAAAAATAAAAAAAGGAAATGTAGTGGGAATGGTACTCAACTGAACTTAGATGAACTTCATATGTCACTTTTTGTGAAAAAAAAATAATGTTGTGTGAGAATAGTAGACTCAGAGAGGAGAAAGTTTGAGAGCAACAGATCAAGTCCAACCACATATATTCACACTCTATTGTTCTTGCTTTTGGACTTGATGTGATGTGCACCTGCTGATGCATAAAGCACAGTGATAGATTGATGTGCAAATAATCTCTTCTATCTTTTCCTGTCTTTGTGTGCACCAGGGCACTTTGGCTGCGTGTTCCATGGAAACCCTGCTTGAACCAGATGGCCAGAAGCAGCACTGCGCCGTCAAGTCCTTAAACCGTGAGTTTTACAACATGAGTGTTAAGGTGGTACAGTGTGCACGCACCGAAGAGCTGAAGCTCTAAAATCTCTGACTGGATGAGCCAGTATTCAAACTATATTCATGAGGGTTTGGGCATTCTATTGTGCCTAACACCCCTTATACATGGAAAACCCACTATAACGTGGTATTGATGGGCCCTAACCACGTCAAAAATCATTTGAAACTATTAAATCCTACAGACAAAAATAAATTTAAAAATACAGTTAGGATCCCCTCTAGTCTGCATAATTATTCCACCCATAGATTATGAATTCATTCTGAACCCAGTTTGACATCTCTTTACTGAGATATGACGTATGACTGTTGAGGCTGTTTTAATAGGGCCTTGTGATTGAGATGATGATGATGAATGCAGCCATCTCGCATTAGAGATGCCTCTAATCACGTCATGGTCACTGAGAGCTTTTAGATTTATGACCCAAGCTTTGTTTTTCTGTCTCAGTTTTCAACAGGAACTGCTGTTGCTTAACTAGACTCTCAATGTATCATGTTTTACATCATATTTAACTTTTTTGACAAAGGGGTGTTTTTGTTGTGCATTTAATTTTTCATTTATTAATATTTTAAATTAGTTCTTATTTTTTATTTATTTTCCATTTTCAAAAAAGCAATTTTATTTTGTTTAACATTTACTTCATTAATTTGTTTTTGTGGTTTTAGTTAACTACAATAACCCTGGTGCATTCATATATTAATCACAAACAAAGAATCATAAAATTGTTATCAATAAATAAAATGAAGAATTGATTGACTACTTTAAGGCTGTTTCCCAGAAACAGTTTTTAGGTCTTTTTGAGTATCCTAAGCTACTCTGACAGCAGTATAGGATGCCTCATCGCTCAGGATCAGTCTACTGTAAGACATGTACACACAGGCCCTTTTCTTTTTTGTGTACCCATAAACCTCTCTTTCTCTTAGTGAAGGTTAAACATCTGTTTAATCTCCTCAAAAATGTGAAAGCTCCACCAACAAGTTTAAGGTGGAGGACCAACAGAGAATCTCAGAGCTCTGCTAGCAATGATGCGGTCATGTCACAGCGGATTAAGTCTCTGTTCTGAAACCTCCCGGGTGAAATATCAGGCCGTGTGTGATAAAACACTTGATAGTGTTGAGGATAATTTATAAGTCGTGGTGAATGGTTTCACTGACAATTTGGCAGATTTATTGCTAACGCAGCAAAATGTAACGGCAGGATAGATTTTAAAAGAGTCATTTTGCATGTGTGTAAATCTAGGCTGGGGGTGATACCAAAAACCATGATGGTAATCTTTGAACTTGTTAGACTGTTTTTGTACACTTATGTGGCAGGAATCACCGATATATAGGAGGTGTCCCAGTTTTCTGAAGGAGGGCATCATCATGAAAGATTTTCAGCCATCCCAATGTGCTCTCTCTGCTGCTGGGAATCTGCCTGCCCAGCGAGGGGCTCGCCTCTCGTCGTGTGTGGCCGTACATGAAGCACGGAGATCTGCGTAACTTCATCAGAGATGAAACTCATGTATGTGGTGGCAGCATCTAAAATATATCTTTCAGCACAACTTCAGTGTCAGACTGTAGCTTCATATTAAAAACATAATAAAGATTATAACAATGAAATCTAAAAAGATGACAGTGCCCTCCTGGTGAAGTGCTTTTTATTGTTATTGTTTTTTAAATGGAGAGCTTGTTTTCATTCCCACAGAACCCCACAGTAAGGACCTGATGGGTTTCGGGCTGCAGGTGGCTAAAGGAATGGAATATCTCGCCAGCAAGAAGTTTGTACACAGAGACCTCGCAGCCAGAAACTGCATGTGAGTTTTTCAACAAATTACCCAACAGTGTTTTGAAGTATCGCACAGTACTATGTACAGCATTGTGTAGTAATGTAATTTAATGTTTTTAGGGGCATGTGACTTGCATTAGGGTGCTTGTTTCTTAAATTAATGACTTTTTAACCTAATATGTTTTATAACATCCCTCTCAGGCTAGATGAGAGCTACACGGTAAAGGTGGCTGATTTTGGGCCTGGCCAGAGACGTCTATGATAAAGAATACTACAGCGTGCACAACAAGCACGGGGTCAAAGCTCCCTCTGCCCGTCAAATGGATGGGGCATTAGAAAGTCTGCAAACACACAAGTTCACCACCAAATCTGATGTGGTAAGTAACTCAATAATAATCTCAGTTTTTGTATGGGCATCCTTAACATAAATTGTAGTTAATTTGAACAAGGATCAGTTTTCACAGCCTATAATTAGAAGATTACATTATGTTTCAAAATTGAGATGTTTAAATGACCAAATTGAACATTTTTGGGCATTATAAGCAGTTTATATGATCAAACATAACATTTTTGGGTGTCAAAAGTATGCTTGAATGTTCAAATCCACATCAAATATCAATTTTGGGCATTAAATGCACTAACTCAAATCACAGTGCATGCACCCATGATCCCCCAAAATGCTGACTATGTATTTAGCTTACTGCAGTACAATGAAGTTTTACTATGGTATTTTATTCTGATGGCAATATTTTAAAAGCTATCCAGTCTTGAAATCAACTTGTGGTCTCCTGGGTCACTTTGACAAGATTTGCGCAGAACTTTTCTCTATCACACTGACTCATTCATGCACACACATGTCAAGCTCAAGGTGAATCATGACTCATGTCCTGTTTTCTAACCTACCTGAATTTCAAATGAAATAGATGACTACACGTAACCACTTATGTGGAAAATAGTTTCTCAACATTTCCCAAATACTGACCTGACTATTCCCTTAAATGGATTTATGATTTCAGCTTTTCCTGTGCTTTTTTCCCCCTTTTTGTTGGCCTCCAACTAATGACAGTGTCAGAGCCACCCAAAGTTCACTTGCTGTCCTCATTACTCATTGTTTTGAATTTGATCTTCACACAGTGGTCGTTCGGCGTGTGTGCTATGGGAACTCATGACCCGGGGTGCCCCGCCTTACTCCGATGTGAACTCCTTCGACATCACTGTCTTCCTCTTGCAAGGACGAGCAGACTATTACAGCCAGAGTTCTGCCCAGATGCACTGTACGTGCACACACACACACCCACTGACACACACTTGGTCCTTCATTATAACCAACGTACAGCACTCTGAAGGGTGAGTGTGTCAACACGAGTGTAACACAGAGAGCCATTGTTAACCACCCGCAGATTCAGTCAAGCAGTAGTAGTTCATCAAAACTCTTGGCCAGCTCAGCTCTGCATGACTACCTGAGCTCGGCACACATCGACTCCCCACCCTGCCTGTATGATATGAGTCAACCTCCAAACATTCTTCACACGCCGCCGTCTAATATCCAGCCGTGGCTCTGAATAGAGATATGTGGGTCATCACTCCCTTCCCTTATGGATGACAAAAAGAGCCAGTCCTCCCAGGTCTTCGTGCCTCTGCTCAGCAGACTATTGCAGGACAAACAATGGAATGTTGTTCTGAAATGAGATGAAAGTTTGCACCGAAGGTTATAAAATTTCAAGGCAAACGCTGTCTGCCAAAGCAAAGCATCAGCAGCTGGGATGGACAACGGAGAAGTAGGACACTTGTGATTCTTAGCTCAAAACGAATCAAAAATTGACAAATAAATAGAAATATTTAAAACTACACTACTAATGTTGAAAAAGTACATTTTCCACAAAACTATGAAGCGGGAACAACTGTTTTTCAACATTTAATAACAAGAAGAAATTATTCTTTAATGCAGCAATTCAGCATATTAGCATGATTTCTGAAGGATCATGTGACACTAAAGAACTGAAATGGCTGATGAAAATTCAGATTTGCATCACAGAAATAAAATTACATTTCAAAATATAATAAAACTGTCAATTTTAAATAGTACTTATTATGTTTTAAAAATATATTTAAGAAGAAAACAGGTACTTTAAATTGTAATAATATTTCACAGTACTAATGTTTTTACTCTATTTTTGTTCAAATAAATGCAGCCTTGGTGAACCTAAGCGACTTTCAAAAAATATTTTAAAAATCTTCTGACTTGAGACTTTTGAACAATGTTGTATTTATTTTCATTTATTTCTTATTTAAAAAAAAAAACTAAATGTAAACCTTAAAAAAATAATAATAAATAAATAAATAAAGTGGACAAATAAGACATTTTAAAAACTATTTAATTCAGTGTTTAAAAATATTAGTTAAATATAACAATGCAAGAATAACTATTTTAACTAATTTTTAAATTAAAACAATACTCTGTTTAAATTAATGCAGGGCCAGGCTTGATTTTTATCCAGTAGGATTTGATTAGAGTGTGCAAAGTGGGATATAACATTATTAATGTTGTTTGCTAGTTGTATAAATGAACCCTTCATGCTAAAGTATTTTGCTTCTGTTTGTGCCATGAACATTAATTAATGACTTTTGAAAGCTTTTTTGGCTTGGATAAATGTGTGCAGATGAATCTCGCACAATAAGACCAAGGACTTTTATTAAGAAAGTAAAATTTATGAATTTAGGTTTTTATCTATTTTTTGTAGATATAATGTGATGATCGAGTGCTGGCACCCCAAACCCGAGCGCCGGCCCACCTTCTCAGAGCTAGTGTCCCGCATCTCCACCATCTTCTCCAGCTTCAGCGGCGAGCACTACATCCTCCTTAACACCACCTACGTCAACATCGATAAGATGACGCCCTACCCCTCTCTCATCTCCTCTCAGAGTAACCTCGACCTTGACTGCTGCACCTGAGAGACAAAGACACCAGACAGAGGGAGGGAGAGGAGAACAACAACAAAAAAACCATTGCTGTTCATGAAAGTCACTGGACTGACTACCAGGGGTGGCTTTCATCATTAAAGGAGGAGGAAAGCAGCCCAAGGACACTGTGAAAGACATAAAAGGCACGAACACTCCCTTAATCGCTGTAAATAGATTATGATGAGCCCGTGACCTGTGGAGTTAAGGTTCTGCAGTCGAGCACGAGATGGTCCTGATCTCCTGGGACAGAGATTGTGACTCCACTGCCATGTGGTGAAAACGGTTTGGCATCCCATTAACCGTTTCATCTGTAGGGCTGCATTTTGATTCTTCTTGCAGTCTCGTGACCATCTGATTCATTTATGCTTTTGGCAGATGCTTTCAAACGACTTCAGGATGTCTCAACTTGTGTTCTCTGAAGCAACCTGAGCGTATGTTGACCAATTTATTTTCTGTGAAAAGTGTAATAAAACGTTGTGCATGCCTTCATACTATGAACTGAGAGCAGCATATAATGGAGTTATCAGGAGAACACTGGACTCACGTGATGTTTGATGATGTTTTGAGGGACTTTGAATCTGTCAATGCTCTTGTTGTGAGCCTGTCGTCTGATTCAGACCGATATGAATGATTCTGTTTTGTTAACTTATGTTCAGATGATTGTTTTCTGTCCTGGCCATTTCAATCTAACTGTCAAGATTTATTCCATAGTTCTTCTATATTTTTATATAATCTGCTTAAGTTTAGTGTCAAAGCAAACATACTACAAGGCCCACCTTGAATCTGCGCAGCTTTTTCACATTTTCACAACTGATTAAGTGCACAAAGAAAAAACATATTTTCTTTGTGCACTTAATCAGTTGTGAAAATGTACACATGCATATATTCCTATAATAGCGATATAA
This sequence comes from Cyprinus carpio, assembly GCF_018340385.1. Lineage (NCBI taxonomy): Eukaryota > Metazoa > Chordata > Actinopteri > Cypriniformes > Cyprinidae > Cyprinus > Cyprinus carpio. The sequence goes on along the minus strand of NC_056596.1, from coordinate 21,002,018 downwards.
ATATATGCTTTTTATATTTAATATATATATTTATTAAAAGTAATTATTTATATATATTACATAGATTGTAGATAGATAGATATAGTAGATAGGATAGATAGATAGATAGATCATGTGTATATATAAATATAAATTAATTATATACATTAAATATCAAATGTTTATATATACACATGGCTTGTATATGGAATTCTGCATATGCGCCACAACAAAATATACAATCTAGAGAGAGAGAGAATGTGTGAGACTTTGTGAACAGCAGACACAGGATTCAGTGTAGGCCTGTATGTATGTTTCTGTGTAGTGAAGATGACTATGAATGTGACTTGCCATAACGGGACTACTGTATGATGTAAATAATTTGTCTCTCTATCTTATTATTGTCTTACTTGCTGTGTTTATACATGTGTGTATATATAGCCAATAAACACAGTACAATTTAGACGTTTGGTATACCGTTAAATGAGGTCAATCAACATTTCAGTTTATCCCTATGTGAGTAAAGTTCTAGTGTTATTGTTACAAATGATCAATAAGCGGGCTGAATCTTGATTTGTTTTATATTACGGTTTAGGTTTCACCGTTTATGAAAACCGTTCTTTTCTGTGAGCCTGTCGGACTGTCTTCTTGAGATTTCTATACGGACATCAAACTCAGAAATGGTACAAATGACATATTCTGTTGTTCCAGTCATGATAATAAAGTTTTGTTATGTGTGTAATATATGAGTAGAGACTTCTTCTTTGTGCTGTATCTAGCAAATGTTGTCCTCTGAAGTCTCCATTTCATCGGCTCTGTGTGAACTTTGACCATGACCTTCTGATTATCCTCAAAGCTCTTGACTCGACCCTCAACCGCTGGTTCTCGCTGGCGTCTAGACAGGCTTTTTAATTTCCTCCTTTATGGTCTTTTCTTGAAAAGAATGGTAACACTGAAAGAGGTTTGAGCAGGTGAGTGGAGTGGATTATTGTGTTTATTATTATGTTTTATTATTTTTTATTATCTAGTACTTTTATAGTCTGCAAAAGTGTTGATGATACAGTAACATGCATTAAATGTGTTCAAAAAGTAGCCCTGCAATGCAAGAAACCATGTGTAGCCTCGCATAGCTTGCTTTATTAGATTCTGAACTTGGCTGTGCTAACTAGAGGACATATACTAAATCCCTCCTCATAACTCAACACTCATTCATAAGCTAATGTGGAGGAGGATATGACACACTGTTATTTATTGTAAATCTGTGACCTCGCATTATATGAAATGACTAGAGCGCCACCTACTGGACGAGTTTTAGTTTTAGCATTCGCGTGTAAAGGGGCGGTCACACTAGACTTTGAACGTGCGAAATTTTTCGCGACACCGCTGCGAATATGGGGCGGGAGCAGGAACGGTCTCCCCTCAGTTATCACAAACATGGATTAATGTGCTTGTACTGTGCCTTTTGCGACGGCGTCGGGGGGGAAAGTGTTTTATTAGGTTTACTCTCTGTCTGTCTTCTCTCTCTCTCTATATAATACATAACACTAAGCAATAAAAAATTATAAAATGTGTCCTCATTTCAAATTGTAACCATCTGTTCCTGTTTCCATTGACAGACACTCGACAGTTGACACTTTTTTAATAATCTTTTAAAGATGTAACTTATGTAAAATAGGATGCTGCGCTATGGCTAAAATTAGCGCTTCCTAATAATTTGAATTTATGTACAGAGAGGTCACGCAGTGACGTATTGACATTCTACTGATCCCCCGTATTCACGTGATGCGAATTCGCAGGTCAGAGAGTTCCCAAACTTGAACTTTGGAACGCCAGCGAAATGCGGAAATTTTTCGAATGAGCTTGCGTTTCCGGTCTGACGCATTCGCATACGTATGAATGGAAGTCAATGGAACGAAAAGTGCAGTGTGACCGCCCCTGCAATAGCTGGCCAGGAGAGCAATTTGTGACCACTTTTTGACTGTGGCCCTTTGTTTCAGGATTATGAATCACTTTCAGTAAAAAAATAAGTTCCCTTGGGCCTTCATTGAAGGGAATTAAACTAGTTATACAAGCAGTGAGGTAGTGTCATGAATTAATAGCCTATCGCTCGCAGCTATTAGAAAAGCGACGGAAAGTTCCGCCCCAGTATGACGTTCTGTCTGCTCAGCTCCAAAACGACAGCACTGAGAGTTTGAAATCATCATGACAAGACAGTTATGAGCTACTTACAACACAGCAGTACATTCATCTCTAGTGCTGCAGGCTGGGTCACGTTCTGTCCACACACAGATGTCCACAAATGTGAAAATAGCTTCTAATTTTAGGGACCAGACAATAGTTCCCATAAGAAACCGGCTTAATAAACAATCAATAATGTAACAATCTTAAAATGTGAAAAAGGTTCCATAAGAGTTACATTTTTAGACAGAGAGAGTTAGTGTAGCCTATTGACAATATTCATTCGCTCAAAATGACATGAAAGTTTGCAGCACGGAACACTGTAATATTATTGTCTCACTAAATTAAACTAAAAGGGGACTATAGTAAAAAGTACATGATTTATTATTTGATTATGACCCTATAGGGGGCATATATGGTTTTGTTTTTGTTGTTTGCTATTCATTTAAATTAAGCAACAAATGTATTTTTGCTGTTGCTGTTGTTGGCATTTTAACCTTAAGTCTTTTTATCGTCATTTTAACCTTCTTTGATCATAAAGGCGACGGTCACACTTTAATTTTCAAGTTGATGGACTTCACTTCCCATAATTCCACTCGCGCTTGAGCCTGTTCCGGTTTGCCGTCATTGCTGTGCGCTGTACTCGTGCCCTCCTGATATAAACATTTCTGCACGGTGTTTATTAATGCAAGTAGCGTTTAACGTTTCGCTCTAATCCGTAGTGAGGCTTTAGTGATGTTTACTTGTGTAGTTACACAGCTGTTACGTCACGGTGTGCGTGGTGGGTTCAGTGCAGGGATGTTCAAGACTCTTCACCAGAGCTTTGATCTCTCAGGCTCTCCCGAACTTTTTCAGATGCTCCGGAAACCTGCAACTCCTAAAGACTTGAAATAACACCTATAAAGCAATGGGAAATTATTATTTTAACCCTTTCGGGCAAAGGTCAAATGTCATTTAGGCTGTAATATATTCCATAAAATCACTGGATCCACATGCTTTCCCTGAGGCTGATCGGGCATTTGTCAGTTTGCACGTGACAGATGCGAATCAAACTCTTTAATCTGTGGACGGATTTCATGTTCATTATGATGATCAAAGCAATGAACTTCAGATTTCGGCAGATGAGGTGGATTGCAATGTCACTGTTGAATTGACAGCACCTGTTAAATGTGGTAAGTATATATATTCAAGCTTTTAAAGATCATAATAAATCATGTACTTTTATTATATTATTAATATATTGCTGGTTTATTTTATTAATAACTGATGTTTTTATATTTACCTTTTTTAAATGAAGAGCTTTTTACTATCTAGACTGTATTTACAGTAAGTAAAAGTAATGTAATAAGTGGTACCATTTTATAACTAACATTCATAGAAATACATGTGCATCCTTTTAGTCCCTGTCCATTCCTGCAGATCTCCACATCAAGACTAAAGACAAAGGCAATGTGAAGATCCAGAAAATGGAGAGTGACCTCTGATGCCACGTTCACACACAGAGAGAGGGCACTGTGTCCTAGAGTCTGTCAAGGTGACACATTCGTTTTTTTTTTAATCATTTAATGCAGGGGTTTGCAAACTAGGGATGAAAGGGAGTACTAGGATTTTTAAATAAAAATAAATGTTAAAAATAACATACAAATACTGTATTTTACTAAATATTACAGTAGTGAATGATGTAATAGAAACTAAATATTTTCTAAATACAACATACTAACATATTTATAACAATTTGTAACAGTATAAACTGGGTCTTTATACATGAAAATATGTAGATGCCTTTTAAACTTTCCCCATCCTAACTGCTACTAATTTTTTGGGATCTGTGGTTTAGTAAAAGATTGCAAACCCCTGATTATTTGTTTGTGATAATATGGAATATGGATTATTATTATGTGTCAAATTTTGATTTTGTTTAGGGTCATGAGGTTCAAGTGCAGTCCACAGGAGGAAAGGTCACCGGACTTTCAGACCATACATGGGAATGTCGATATCAGCACATCTTTGGACAGTGTAAGTACTTTTATGATTTATATAACTGCATTATACTGTACTGTGAATTGTTATTAAAATCACAGTTTTTGTTCTCCAGAATGTCGATATTAAGAAAATTCAAGGAACCACCATGAATCTCTCCACAGAACACGGGGATCTGAAAGTGAAGGCCATTTATGCTGAATGCACATCAGTGTCCACTTCCTCCGGGAACATCCAGATTGGCCACGTGCACGGTGAGGGGACGGGACGGTAATGGCTTATTGTCAAGACCTGATATGCAGTTAGGACATGAATAATTGTTGTTGTTTTACAGGTGAAGCTCTTGTACAAAGTAAAACAGGAAACATTGTCATTGGTGAGTTATCAGTCTGAATTGACAGTAGGTTTTTAGTCACTCATTTAGTGCACTAAAGATGTCTTTCCTTCTTCATAGACAGCTCAAGTGGATGCCCTGAAGGTGTTTACTACTGCTGGAAACATTGATGCATATGTGGGCCAAGATGGAAGCGGAGAGCTTCACAGTCAGCAAGGTGATAATCAGAATCACAAACAGAATATAACATCAAAGAAACTAATAAATAAGATGAGCCTAGTATGAACATCTCTATTTAAAATTTACCTGACTACTTACTTTTTTATTCCTGCAGCCATCTGTTTATTTTTTAAATTTGGTTATATTTAGTCTTTAAAATCTATTGTACCTAAATAATAATAGATAATACATATTTTTGAATAAATTATGTAATTCTATTATTAAAATAAGAATAAAAAATGTAAAGTAATTTTGAAATTAATCATTAGGTGTTTTAAATTTTTTTTATACTTAATGATTACCTCACATGACCTTTTTTATAGCCATTAAAAATGCTACAATGGTTTTTCAGAAGCATATGTAACCAGTGAATACAGAGTTCATTTCTAACAGATTGACCCTTGTTTTAAACTAGTTTTGGACCACTTTTATTTTTCATTGATTCAGGTGCTGTGAGTGTGCGTGTGCCGTCCACTATGAAAGCAGCAGTGCACTTGTGTGGAACCTCTGTTAGCATGAGCTCAGAGATAGTTAGCTCGTGTCAAGAGACTGAACGTACTTCAGCTGATGGGAAGACAACAGTTACGGGTGAGTAGAAGCCAGACCCACTGGATGTCTCTTAACTACCTGAACTGCCTGTAATTTTTTTTTTTCAGTTGCAAGTCTACATCTTATCCTAAAATACAAACATGAATATGTGACTATTTAAAATACAGTTATGATCTAACATATTATATGCATTCATTAGATTGTATGTACTCATTTTAGCTCATTTGAATGGTGGCACGCATGAAGAACGATGGATCAAAGCCACTGCAGAAAAAGGTGCTGTCAGCCTGAGAAACCAGAGCTGGTTTGAGACCCTCAGACTTGGAGCTCAGAGTTTAAAACCTGCACAGAAGCACCTGGGACCAACTACAGAACTGACAGAACCTTGCTGCTGGATTTATACAGGAGATTTAAACTGGATCTTGTGTATATCTGTCCAACAAGACACTTCACATATAGCTATAGTGAGATACAACAGTCTTGACTGAAGCGTGGGTGAATGCATCTAAATGACGTTTGAAACACATTGCATGTCTTTTTAGGGCTTACGCTGTGGGCAAGTTCTGCTTCAGAAGATCCTGATGGGTACTTTCTACTTTTTACAAGTAATGGTACTCATGTATTCACACTAAATGCAATGGTATAACATCCTGCCAGATCCTGAGAGATGTTACAGTATACCTGATGAGTTGATAAATAGAACCCATTGAAACAACTGTACAAAAGAAATAAATAAAACATGCTATTTTAAAGCACTTATTTTGTGAAAAACTTCTACACGCATTGCAACATACAATATTATAGCGTATTATAGAATACATACACTATTGTTCAAATATTTGGGGTTTTAAAGTAAAAATAACTTTTAACAATTTAAAATAACTTTTTAAAATTGTAAAATGTCATTGATTTCTGTGATGCAAAGTAATTTCTCCAGTCTCCAGTGTCACATAATCCTTCAGAAATCATTTAAAATGCTGCTCAAGAAACAGTTTTTGTTATCATCAGTATTGAAAACAGTTAATATTTTTGTGGAAACCGTGATTTTTTTTCCTGTTCAAAAGAACAGAATTTATTAGAAATATAAATATTTTGTAACATTTTAATTGTTACTGTCACTTGATACATTTAATGTGTCCTTGCTGAATGATTTTATTTATTTATTAACTTTTACCGATAGTACATGCTCAAACTATTTTTGTGACAAAATTTTTAAAGTCACATGTATGTGTAAGATCTGTGCTTAATATTTGCTAATTATATGCAAAATGAAGAAAAAGTGAGGAGATGAGTGAAAACTGTTAACAAAATACTGCTTTTTGTCCACAGTTCATCTTGTTAATCACACCTTATAACTACTGTGGTCAGACTTATGGTCAGATCATATCATATGAATTAAGTTCTGTGGCAGGCCTTTTACAGTGGAACTGGTTACTGGCATTGATTGCAGTTCCTGGAAGTATGGGTAAGCGTCTTTTATATGACTATACCTTAACCTGCAGAGAAAAAAAAGGTACAAATGTATGTAATGTGTCTGTAATATACCATAGGGTGAGTTTGTGTGTACATGTTTAAGGCTATAGATTTTGGCTGGAAGAAGAAAATGACATTAGGGAGCTGAAGATGACGAATCCTGGGAAGTTTTGGCCAACAGAGGTGGTGATCCATTGCTGATACTGTGACACACGGGTGTACACACCAGGATCACTGGGCTGAGTGCAGTCATCACCCCTACTAATGATACCAGACTAATAAATACATTTAAATAAACTAATAAAAAATTATTTCACTTTGTACAATAATTAATGTTTAGTATTTTTTAGTAACAAAGTATAGTGGCAGATAATATGTGATGTTTACCCAGTTGAATGAATACCGTATAGTAGTAAGTCCAAAGATCTGAGACTACAAGTGAAAATTTGTATTTCTATTTTAATGCATTTTTTATTACAAATATATTTTTTATTTCTATATGCTAAATATATGTTGTCATTGGAAATATGTTTAGTTTCAATCTTCAGATAGCAAAATATATTAAAAAATGTATTTCAGGTGCAAGAAAATACATTTAAAATCTTACAGAAGCCTACATTTAGACTAACTGCAAATGTGGATGGAATAGCCTACTAGAGATCAAAACTAGATTTTATTAAACTTTATATAGCCTACTAGAGATTGTATTGGACTGAAATCTATTTTTAAATGCTTTAAAAAAAAAACATTTTTTTTGTTTATGTTTAAAATGTATATTTAATTTTTATGCTTTTAAATATATTTTTAAAATATATTAAATCTTAACTATATTGTAGAAAATATATTTTGTATTTTTTATATTTATATTATTTTTTAAATATATATTAAAAAATATATTTGAAAATATTTTGCCATATGGATTAAAAGCATAACAATTTGAGTGAAACGTTGAATTTCAACTGCAAATCTTCTTATTTTATTAATGATCTTGTAATCATTATATCTTATTCATTATATATCATTATAATCAATATGTCTTATTAAAAATGATTATTCTTTCAAGATTACTGAATTAAAGAAGTACTTTAGGGCATCCAGCCATTCTGACTGTGACAATGGTCCTGCAGAAGAAGAAGAGGGCAGACACACACAGTAACACACATCCAAAAGCTCCAGATGATGACACTGTTGGCAAAACATCTGCACAAGACAAAAAGATCCTCACGTGAATGTGATAATCATGTGAACTTTTCCAAAAAGAGTCAGATGGCAAATACATTGCAAGTCAAAAATTTATAAAGTGATAAAAAGGTAAACAAAACCTTTATTCCATTATCTGTTAGGAAAACACATAGCCGTGGTCGTTTTTCTCAGACTTTGGTTAGTTCTTAAGGATGCTGGAAGAAATATTATAAAAGTGTTTTTTTTAGATGTGTAATATTTTTATATTTTTTATTTTTTTTTATTACGTTGTTGCAATTTTTTATATTTCAATAAAGGTATGAGACAAAAGTCTTTTAAAGATTTATTTTCTTGCAGAAAAGTTCAACAGTCATACAATCATCCAAGTTGACTGCAGAGTGCGACCAAGAGGAAAACAAAATCGTTCATGAACGCAACTCTCCGCGAAACGTTTTGGTCGTCCGCTGATGCAATAGGTGGCAACATAGAGAGGAAACCGTCTGTGACGAATATGATCAGGAACTGTTCGCGTCCTCATTTATCCTGCCGGACAAGCACCATGTGTTACTGTTAACATGTATCGATGAACTCTGCTCCTATCGGAGAATGGGAGATGACAATGTCGTATCCCGGCTCGGCAGCTTAAAGGCTCTGTTGGGGATCGTAGCAGGAGCCGGAGCCTTGTATGGCGTTTATAAACTAGTCTTTAGTCGCGCAGGAGATGTAAACACAAAAAAGTCTGCTAAAAATTTGATTGTTCAGCCTGGGAGCCTGATGGCCAAAGTGTCTGGATTTAAAGTTGTCTGTAAAAGTGATAATCTGGATCCGGATACTGAATCTAGTAAGTGACATTGAAATGGTTTTCAGGATGTATTATGAATTTTAAAAAAAAAGTCTAGCTCACTGAAAGCTTTATAAGTTTGAAGGGCTGTTTTTCAATCCAGTCAGCCCTCAATAAATCTTACAGGGACCTTTCTTTGTGTGTGTGTGTGTGTGTGTGTGTGTGTGTGTGTGTGTGTGTGTGTGTGTGTGTGTGTTGTCTTCTGATAAGATGATATTCACTCAAAATCTGCTGGCAGCCTGGAGCCTCGGCATCTGAGCATGCTTCTCTCGCTTCTGCAGAGCAGCCCAAACCCAGAAGAGAGGAGGAACGTTCTCGTAACGTTAGGAAACGCTGCTGCCTTCACAGTAAACCAGGTCATCTGATGTTCTGTCTTCTAGACATTATGTATTAGACTGACTTTAATATGTTTTGATTTGCAGAAGAGCAAGCATATGAAGATTGTGCATCATGTAAAATATTTTTTTTTTTTTTCACTTTTCTTCTCATTAGGATCTTCTGCGTGAATTCGGAGGTCTTCACATCATAGCTAGCTTCCTCTCAGACCCTTCACCTGAGATTCGGGTCCAGACTCTTAACGCTCTGAACAACTTAAGCATGAATATCTGCAATCAAGAGCAGCTGAAGGTATTGCATTATTTACTTTTTAGAGAGGCACAATGTACTGTTATAGATTGTAGAGTGTATATATATTATAGACTGTATATAGTTTTTATGTTGTTTTTATTATAGTTGAGTTGTTGAGTTTATTATTTTAGTACTAAACGAAAAATAAATGTTGCCTTTGGAACTAGCTTAAAATAAGTTTAAGTTTGTTTTTAGAATTTTTTATTTTATTTCATTTAGATTTTTTTTATTTTATGGTAACAAAAATATATATTTTTTAATGGTTTTAGTTGTAATACCCTGGTTTCAGATCAGTGTTGTTAACTTAAACTATTCTCAGTAATTAAAATAAAACTGAAAATAAAATAAAATGTAAATATTAGATGGGAAAACGTAAATTAAAAAAAAATAGAAATGTTGTCTTGGCAAATAACTGAAATCAATTAGTATAAGTTAAAGTACTAAAATTACTAAAACTAAAATTGAAATAAAAATAAAGCTGTATAGAAATAAAATGAATAAAAATGATAAGCACCTAACAAAATGACTAAAATGAAAATATAAAAAAGCTAATTAAAAGCTAAAATGTTAATTAATACTATAATAAATGTATAAATAATACTAAAATAGCACCATTTTGAATGTGTGTTTTTCTTGTGTTCTCCCGTGGATATTATGGTTACACATGTTTCTGTTGTTGCTGGTCAGATATATGTCCCGTCGGTGATGCAGATGATTGAGACGTCACCGGTGAACTCTGACCTTCAGCTGGCAGCGCTCAGATTGCTCACTAATCTGTCAGTCACAGATAATCACCAGCATCTGATGAAGAATTCCATCACCCTCCTCCTCTCTCTACTCATAGTGAGCAACGACGTCCTACAGGTGATTCTGGAGTAACACATTGAATGATATGTTTACACAGTCAGATGTATTGAAGATTTAATCTTTTCCTGCAGATCCAAGTCCTGAAGGTCCTAGTAAATCTTTCCTCCAATCCAGATCTGATGGATGATATTGTGCAAGCTCAGGTGAACAAGCATGTCTTTTATGGTTTCTGCTGCTGTATGCTTGGTTTCTGCTGTAATGCTTTCACTTTTTTGTAAGTGAGATCCAGTGCAGTTGGTTTCAGGGACAATTATGTCATTATAGATTTACTATAAATAGATAATTGTTTATATGTTTGCTTTTTTTTCTAGTTGTAGTAGGTAAGTTTTCTGTGCTTGTGTATAAATGTGTATGTTTTTTATTATTATTATTTTTGTTTTATGATTATAATTATTATTAAATAATGTATTAAACAAAATAAAGTATTTCTATTGAAATTTATACATTTGTATTTTGAAAAAAAAAAAAAAAAAAATTCAAGCTGATGTACAAAAGTTGTGAAGCCCTTACAAATTATGGCTGTCTTAATTTCTTCATTTTCAAAGTTAAACTATCGTTAAACTTTTATTTTGGTGGAAAACTGCAGCAAGCGCTTTACTCTGAAAAACACATATATTTACACAAATCACAAATCATGATTCTAGCTTTATTTTGATTCATCATTCAGCCATAATTGAGTTCTTCTCTTAGTTTTAGGAGCTTTTATATATTGGCACAAGCTCCTCCATTTACTTGTAAATCTGTTCACAGGCTCCAGCCTCTTTGATTTTGTTGTTTGACGGCTGCACAAGCACATCTGTTCTTCTCCGCCTATTGTTCTTTGTGGGGAACCTGCATGCGTGGAGACCCTCTGCACAGGTGGCTGAAGTTCTGAGGAGGCGGCAGGACTCTCTGTACTGTGTTCTACTAGACAGCTCCTCTCAGCTGCACCATAAGCTGCCCCTGCTGCTGTCCCATCCAGATGAGGAGGTGAAGATGCAGGTGGCCAGACTCCTCACATAACCTCTTACAGAATATTTTTTACCAAATATGCCCATTCTTCAATGTGTAGAATGTTTATTTACATAAACGTTAGGGCTCTGCACTAACCTGTGTAGCTTTAATTGCTTAGTGGAGCAGTGTTGATATCTACTGGTAGCAGGTGGTCCATTTGGTAGGACATCGGTATCTTCTCAAAATGTTAGAAAATGGACAATAAATGACTGTCTCTGGCGTTTTGAGCGATATTTCTTAATATAATAGACATTTGTGAACACCACAGACCTCGTGAGAACATCTCTACTGCCAAAAGTTTTCTTGCCAAGTGAATGCAGACATTTTTTTCTGACCACGCTAAGTGCTTTGGATAATCAGACTAGTGGTGGAAAGGACTATTTTAACATCTCTACATGTGTTTAGAAATCTTAATGCCTTGGGAAAACAAGTGTTTCTTCAGTGCTGCATAATGCAAGTGAAGTTTACCATTAAACAAAGGTTATTCAGGTTATGCTTATGTAGTAATGACCCAGGAAACCCAGAATGTGTGCATTGATTGTACTGTGACATTTCTGATGCTCAATGATGATGTTGACATGGGATGCATTATTTAATAAATATTGTTTAATGTTATAAGGCAATTATACTACAGTGTTTATTACTTTAATTTCGGAATGCTTTCAGCTTCGTGAAAGTACTTCAAAATAAATATTTACTTTTTTATAACCTTTGTTTATTGAATTTGTGCACGTGAAGACAAACTCTGCATCTTCAAGCGTTTATACAGTGAGTAACAGAACTACATTTCCCTTTAGATTTAGCGATTCGCACAGGGTTGCCATGTCCGCATATTCTAAGCGAATTAATGCTGCGTTTTTTACGTTTATTTTACACCATAGCATAAGAAAGTATGACGGATTCGGATCGTATAAGAGCATACTGAAAATCTCGAGAAACTGTAGTGCCTGTTTTGGTGGGGGGATAATGGCGTTTTTTGGGTTCGTCATAATTTGTTTTAGCGCGATCTGGCAACACGGCCGCTCGGCGTCAGCGCGCTTGGATCACATGAGGCTGATTACCGAAGAACTGTCTGTCATTCGAGACTGTGCGTGGACTGACGCAGAAGAGAATGTGCTGAAATGACAACGAATGTAGAGACGCGAAGGAGAAAACTCGACACAGACAAACAAGGTAAACGATAATACAAAACAAGGCCATTTTGTGTAAACTGACGGACTAATAAGAATCCACTGACTTGTATTGTCAACAGTGCAATGCGTTGTTTTATTACAGCAGACAGTTACACCTTTGCTCCAATTACTTAGGACCTTTGATATGCAACACTGGATGTAACATGATCATTAATTCACGTGACATGAATCATGCTTGACTGTCCACTGTATTTTACATAAATGGATTTTTTGTTTTGTTTTGTGATCTATCCTGGATATAAATGAATCAGAATTTCTCAAAAACTGATTTCTTCTAATGCATTTGCAGCCAGTCAGGTTTCTGTAGTGAAATGCTTCTGAAACCTTGAGACCGCATCAGTCCACACTTCCCTAATTACTATAAAAGTGTTTCCTGTCGGCAGATTTCGGCTAGATCTGGATTAAAACGTGTTGATGTTGACACCCAAAATGCATTTAAATTATTATTAAAAATACTGTACTTTTTATATTTGATATTTGTCACACTTAAAAAAAAACGTGTTGATATAATTGCATTACATAAAATATAAAACAAATTTATTACAAAGAAATAAAGCGTAAACATTTTTTTAAAGAAAACATTTCACTCAAAAAAAATTTTTTAATTTTAAATTGATAAGGGCTAATGTTTGAGATGTATGCAGTTGCATATAAAATTTCCTTTTGTTTGAATGACACAGTTTTAACATAAACTAATTAACTTAACATGATGCGTATTTGTCAGTCATAAATGAAACATAAAAATGAGATTTATGTCACTACCAATAAACCAATGTGTATGTTTTAAATACACAGTAACCAGGATTAGATATTTATCATAATTACATTCAATTTAAAGCCAATCTTATACATTTTAGCCATAGTTGAACCATGTTCATTCTTACGTTTAAGGTACAATTAACATTTTTTGTTTTTAAAGTTAAATTAACATTTAGCCTATGTTTTTCACAATAAACAGGTTTATGCTGTCGATTCTACGGAATTTGAATGAATACATTTTGAAAATATTATTTAAATAAAACCAAATAGATGTGAATCCTTAATAATAAACCATGCTATGATTTCGTCTCAGATTCTCCAGAGGACCATGACGGAGCTCATCAGCCTGGCTCATGCTGTGACGGGGTTTGTGTAGCTCACGTTCACTCAGAAGCCAGCGATGCTCACTCCTGTTTGTTGCAAACAAGCAGCTCCTGCACACCAAAACACCCACAGAGAAGTGAGACCCCATACACACTTTGCGAAAGAGCAAGGGAGTTTTTGTTTCTGTACTTGCTTCCTAACAGGATGCTACTACCCCTTTTTTGTCCTTCCTTCCAACTTCTTTACAGCATGCAGCTTTGTTGATGAAATACGGGATGAGAACCCGCGCAAGACCACCATAAGTGCTGAAAATGAAGTTGAGGCCCAAAAACTTGCGAATAATTATAAGGTAAATGTGCACTGAGAACATATGTCCAGTTTCATTTTGCGTATTTTTGATGCTGATGTCAATCTGTTCTCTTCACGTAAGTTTGGATTCAGGAAGTGGAAGAGTCATGTGACAGAGCGTCCCTTTGAAGACAGGTCGAACATTGTGAAGGAGCTTTACTCTGAGCTGAACGTTATTAAACCCTACTCAGGTCAGACCAAGCTCTTCTCATTTCCTTCTGTAGTACATGTATAGTACCTGGAAAATGTCTGTACATACCTACTAATTTTTTATTATTACTATTATTTGAAAATATGGAAAATAAAGCAATTAAACTATGAAATAACATAAATTGAAGTATTATAGTTCATAAAATGATTTACTATTAATTAATTATTAACAATTAGTAATTGCATTTATTATTATCAAAAAAAAATTAATTTAGGAATAAATATAGATAATATTGTACTGCATTAATTTGATGATGTTTTATTGTACAAAAATAAAGGAAATCCAATAAATTGAAAAAAGTGGCATTATATTACACACAATTTGTTCCCCTTTACTGTAATAATATCAGTGTCTTTTATTCTCGGGTTTCAGTGGGTTCATTGTTCACTTGTGGCAATGTTCTGTACGTGTTTCTGTTTGGCTGGTGGATCGCTCTGGTTTATGTGTTAGTTGGACTCCTAATGTTCCTCACAGTTTTTGGCATCCCCTATGGTAAGAATTTATCTAAATAAGTACTGATACACTTTAGTGTCTCTCTCTGGATCTCAAAAATGCCGCTTTTTTATTTCAGCAAAACTTTGCTGGAAGTTGTCCTGCTATTTTCTGTGGCCATTTGGAAAATCGATCGAAAAGGTTGTGTTTCTTTTCATATCCAAATGCAATTTTTTGTGGTTGACTACTCTTGATCTTTGAATCAGTCTTGCGGCAGCTCTACACACGCAATGTGTTTTGAGTTGGTTTTCAATTCCCTGTTCTGTGTAAATCAGGCAAATACTGCTTTCATCACATGCCTGTTCATGGATTCTGTGGTTTGGAAATGTTGCTGTTTTCAGGCCAGTGTCTCTGTGGCAGCGTACAGTGTGAAGATTCTCCAGGATAATTCTAATCTGGAGGCAGAGGAGGACGGAAAGCCTTCCTCTCCTCTCCTGCTGCCCACACCTGTGGGGGAGACCATAGAAGAGCCCACAGAAAGGCCACAGAATGACCACTACTGGGTGAGAAGCATGAATATATATATATGAAATATCATAGTGACAGTGAGACACTAATAATAAGAGTAATGGGTGCTTTGCTATCACAGGAATAAATTACATTTTAAAATAAATTAGAAAACATTTACTGTAACATATAAACTTTTGAACAATTGTGTATATAATTATTATTTAGTCTACTTTTATAAGGTTTAATCACCTTTTAGCTTATTTGCAGTTCACTACTTTGGTTGAGTACAAATGTTTTCAAAAATTGCTACATAATTTTACCTTGATTTATTGGTGCACTGTCCTTAATTGAGAATATTACCTCCTGGTACACTATGGCTAGCATTTCTGTCTTCTTTCTGTATGTTTTTTTGTGCTCACACAATGAAATCATTTGATTTCAGTGGCGTGTGAGCACATATATATGGCTGTTGGTGGGCTACCCTCTCCTGGCCATAACACACTCTGTATTGTGTCTGATCTCCTGGATGCTGGTTTTCACCATCCCTGTGGCCAAGATGAGCACTAAGACCTTACATACTATTCTGCTCATACCCCCCGAACACGTTCACATCAGCCAAGCCACAGAGGTGAGAGCTCCATGCTGTGATTATAAAGGCAATCTGTGAATTAATACAAATTATGACCATGTATCATATTTGCAAATTCATACCATTTAATAATTTTGATTTTAGACTCAGGAGCATGAAAGCCGAGTCATTTTGTGCTGCTACCATGCAGTGAACCTCTACTACTATAAATACACAGTGGATGGGATCAATGTTTTTGCTGTCAGTATCCTTAACATCAAATTATAAACATGGAAGTTTAATCTTGTAAAGTTCTGATAGTTCTGATATTCAGAAATATGTTGTCAGTTTATGTTTTATACTACTTTTACACCAGCATTCAAAAGTTTGGGGTCTGTAAGATTTTTTAATGTTTTTGAAAGAAGTCTCTTATGCATATATTTGATAAAAATACAGCAACAACAGTTAAACTGTGAAATTATTACAAATTAAAATAATTGTCATTTATTGTAGTTTATTATAAAATGTCATTTAATTCTGCAAAAAAAAAAAGCTGAATTTTCAGCATCATCACTCCAGTCTTCAGTGTCACATGATCCTTCAGAAATCTGCTTCTAAAGAAACATTTCTTATTATTATTAGTGTTGAAAACAGTTGTTCTGCTTAATTCTTTTTTTTAGCAATCACGAGAAAGTGTTTTTTCAGGACTAGAAAGTTCAAAAGAGCAGCAGTCATTTGAAATAAAATCTTTATAAATGTCTTTTCTGTCATTTTTGATCATTTTTATGCATCCTTGCTGAATAAAAGTATTTATTTATTAAGCAATTATTTAGTAATTTCTTAAAGCATTCTAACCCCAGATTTTTGAATGTGTACATTGTTGGTTTTAGCATTTTAACAAAGTTAAATTATTTTAATCTTTTTTAATAAACTTATTTTGAATATTTTTAAGACATATTGTGGCTGGCCTCCTAGTGGACTGGTAAGGTCCAGATAAGAATACTTTTTTTTTTTTTCAATGTAAAAAAAGAAAAGAAAATTAATTTTTGACATGTTTACTGTCATTACAATTCATGTGTGGTTTTTTGGGGCATTTTCCTTACATGGAGTTACTACAGATCTCTTACTATTAGTTATAGTATCATTAGTGATTGGTTACGTGGACAAATCAAACGAGTTTGTCAGCTCTGAAGTCAAATTTGCCACAGCAGTCAGCTCCATTATTCCACTCTCATATTACATCGGCATGGGCATTGCAAGGTGAGCAGTTACACCAGAACAACACCTAAACTTCACAAAGGCCTTTGGCGTCAACAATATTATCATCTCTATTCTCAGTATTTCCGCTCAGAGTAACTTTGCTGTCGGGGCCGTGGTGAATGCTACGTTCGGCTCCATCACAGAGTTGACCTTTTACATCACAGCGTTGGTCAGAGGTCATCACCAGGGGAATAAGTGCCTGCAGGAGATAGTGAAGGCAGCTCTTACTGGAACCCTGCTGGGCTGCATCCTCTTCATACCAGTATGTGATCCGTTACCCAACTGAGGATTTTTAAATCTGCAAAGTGTGCAATGCATGATCATTATATTTGTGTGTGTGTCTCTCTCAGGGGATCTGTATGATAATTGGAGGGCTCAGGCACAGTGAGCAGAGGTTTAATAGTCGCTCGGCGGGTGTCAGCTCCTCTCTGCTCTTCATATCAGTAGGGGGTAAGATGTCATGTGCTATGAGGTGGCAAAAATGTGTTTGTTATTGCGCTTCTCTCCTGCTGTAGTAATTAAAGACATTGTGAAATGACACTGTAAACACATTTAACTTCCACAGTGTGACATAGTTTTGAATAAAACTCAGTATTATGTAGGAAGTAATATAGGGTGGGAACTGATTTTATATAGAATAGAATAGAATAGAATAGAATAGAATAGAATCAGTTTTAAAGGTGAAGTGTGTAATTTCTGAGATACTAGCAGTTTTCAAGCAGGTTTTGTTGGCAAACATTGGTTGGAAAAACTCACATGATTCTCTAAATATTAAAGTGGGATATAAGGAAGCAAAAAGAAAAACATGAATTTATTCATTCATTTAACATTAAATTAGATAATTTACACAATTATATTCATTTATTTATTTATGAAAATTAACATTTTAGTAGGAAGCTAAATAGAGTAAATTTTGTTTTCACATCAAAAAAAAAATTGTGAATTTAAATTTTTTTTTAAATACATTATTTCATGAAACAGATTACCAGATTAATCATCATTATTTATTTTCTATGGAACTAAAATAGTCTTCAAAATTAATGGATTTACAATATATAATTCAGAAATGAGCTAATTTATAAACAATAACGCTAATTAATGTTCACAAATGTTCGGAACTAAAATAGTCTCAAAATTAATGTTTACAAAACACAATTCACAAATGAGTAAGCTAAGCTTATATATTTGAAAAAAAGCAATTCACGAAATCATAACCTAATTCATATTTACAAAATATGATTTGCAAGTAAAAACAAAAGCTTTATAAATTCAGTTTGGAATTTCGCATTTTGTGTTGAGGTTTTTTGAAATGCTGTTTGCAAATTTATAATTTCAATTTTTGATTTTGTGAATCATATCTTGTACACAAATACATTTTGAGACTGTTTTAAATCTCCATAATTTTCCCCTGTGGTGTCTGTAGGAGTGTTTGCCCCTACGCTCTTCTCCAAAGCCTATGGGAATCTAGTGTGTGAGGACTGTACCAACTCTACAGGGACCAACAGCAGCGGATCCTTCACGTGCAAAAACTGCCACTACGACCTGGTGAGATTACAATCATGAAATCATGAAGCACGAAAGAGAAACATCAAGCCATTTGATGCACAGTTCTATAGTCACCCTTTCTTTCTGGTTCACTAGAGTGAAAACAGCTACAGCCTGTTTCACAGTCACATCGAGTAAGTTCATAGTATGAACACTTTCATTTTGTATACGCAGTACTCACAGTTCTTGACTGTCTTTAGAGGCTTATTACTAAAAATAGTAAATATAATAATTCATCATTTTAATGTGTTTAGTATTAATAAAATATTATTAATATATTTTTGTTGTGGCTGTTGATGTGTTTTTTTGTTTTTTTTAAGGCCTCTAGTGTACACCATTTCCATTCTACTGCCCGTATCTTATATCATCGGTCTCATCTTTACTCTTAAAACACATTCCCACATCTACGACATTCACGTTGGTGATGGAACAGGTGAGTTTGTTAAATTAACTAATTACGAAGCTTTGAACAGACACACGGTCATCACAAAAATCATGCTTTTTTCCATGTATATCAGCTCAAAGGTGTCTGTTAGGATGTAGTGATTATAATAAGATTCATTTAAGAATAATAGATGTGTGTGTGTGTGTGTGTGTGTGTGTGTGTGTGTGTGTGTGTGTGTGCACGCAGGTCATCTCGGAGCGTCAGTGCACTGGTCCCGATGGAGAGCTTTGCTTATACTCATCGTTGCCACGGTGTTGATGTCTGCATGTGCCGACCTGACCACCGAACACATCCAGCCCATTCTAAGCCACTCATCTATATCTCAGGTTGATAATGCAGCAATGCATCATGCAGATCAATACTAATGTATTTCTGTACGTATGATCTGATCCTAATCTTCATCTCAGTATTTCATAGGTGTGACTGTTTTAGCCATGGTCCCTGAAATCCCAGAAATTGTCAATGGAGTGCAGTTTGCTCTTCAGAATACAATCAGTTTGAGGTTGGTTTGTTCTGTAACACTTCAGGCATCAGGAAATAGCATTGGACAAGATTTTTTGTCTCATTAATTCAACCCTGGGTTTATTTCATCAGGTATTTTCTACTAAAAATACATACGTTTTGTCTTTTTACAGTTTCGAGGTTGGAAGCTGCATTGCAGTACAGGTGTGCATGATACAGATCCCCATCCTGGTTTTATTCAACATCTTCTATGTGAGTGGTTTTAGATAATGCTGTTTTGATGCAGACATTGATGCTACAGATACTCAGTGACAGCTTGTATCAGTATGGTTTCCTTATAATCTTTCTGTGACAGGATGTTGGTTTTGTACTCATCTTCAGCGACCTGCACCTGTGGGCCAGCATCTTTAGTGTCATCGTTGTGAATTATATTTTTATGGATGGAAAGTCTGATTACTTTCAAGGTAAAAGTTGAATATTATCTAAACCAGGGGTTAGTAACTTTTCCTTTTTTGGCAGTTTATGACAAAAAGTTGCAGACTCCTGCTCAAAAGTTAAAATACCATTCAGACATTTGGGATCAGTAGTTTAAATATTTAGAAAATTATTTCTGAAGGATCATGTGGACACTGAAGACTGGAGTAATGATAATGAATATTCAGCTTTACCATCACAGGAATAAATTACATTTTTAAATATATTCAAATAGACAACAGTTACTTTAAATTATAATAATATTTCATTGCTTATACTGTATTTTTGATCAAATAAATTCAGCCTTACTGACTTACCAACCCCAAAAATTTTAGTATATTTATTTCTGTATAAATTTACTATTTATTTTATCAGGACTTCTTGCAGCCATAAAGTCAACATTACAAAAGCCCTTTGTGATTATGTAATCTGTTTTTTCATAATTAGTACCACAATCCTGCAGTCCTTTCTACTTCATTGCTTTTTCTTGGTTCATCAGATTTGAGTGAAGTGTTAAACACTGTGTTTTTTGTGTGTGTTTGTGTGAACAGGCACTGCTCTGGTCGTGGTGTATCTCATCCTGCTGGCACTGTACTATTTTGCTCCGTCTCCTTCTGGTTGCTAAAAGACATTTCAGCTCAATGCACTCAATGTGTGATTTACATTATTAAACATTGTTTACTGTTTCAGATTAATCTTAGACATACTTTGTGTTATAGGTAGTAATAGATAGACTATTACTATTCATAACATTTTATCCTTTGGTACATCAATAACAATTCTGTTCAACAAGAAGAGGACCTGATTTGGCACTTAATCATGTGTAAGTACAA
Organism: Cyprinus carpio; assembly: GCF_018340385.1. Lineage (NCBI taxonomy): Eukaryota > Metazoa > Chordata > Actinopteri > Cypriniformes > Cyprinidae > Cyprinus > Cyprinus carpio. Next base: position 20,981,432 of record NC_056596.1, on the reverse strand, counting down.
AAGACCGCTTGTGATAATAGAAGGATTTATTATTTTACAAAAAAAAAAACGAGACGCACAGTGTATTTTGGATTGTACAGAATTAATAGATAAGTTATTTTATTATGAGACATAAGTATTTTGCAAAAAGAGTCCAGTTTTCAAGTGTTTCTTGATGTGTTAGTACAGGTTCATCAATACTTGAGCTTTATGTATTTGAAATCATGCAAATGAAGTCTTAATATAGATGCCATTATTTGAAGATGTTATTTGAAGTGAACAGTTTCTTATACTGACCTGTTTGTGTTTCTGAATGTCTATGACTTTGTGACTAAAAAGTCTATATGAGAGATACATATTTTAACAGACCAAAGTATTTTATACATTTTTTTAAATAAATAAATACATGCATATTTATTTATTTATTTATTAAATGTGGGATAAATCTCTAAATCTCTGTGGGCAAAACATACAATTAATTAAAAAAATAATAAATATAAAAATTGACTAAAAATGATTTTCTTTTTCATCCCTGTATCAGATTTTACCTGATTAAAAATCCTGTATTTCACATTTCATGAGTATTAATCATTTAATAATCATATTTTGTTGCATAACCTGGAAATTAAATCAAAGAAGCCAGAATACTCAATCTTTATTTTATTTTATTTGTCCCCCAAATGTAAAGGCTGAACATTGTCTTACAAAATGTGATCTAATGGAAAACACAGTATTTCAAAGTTACAGAAATGCAGCTGTTTACAAACATTCATATTATCTGTTTCATTCTTATTAACAGTCTTAGCATTTCTTAAGATTTTAGACCGCATCGTCTAATTCAGTTTGTGGCCAACAGCATGTGACAACACAACTCAACACCAATGAACAGATCAGATGTGGCATTTGGCATAGTGGGATCTCAGCTCTGATGACCCCACAAGTATCTAAACTCTATGAATTTGTAAAAAACGCTTTCCATTTTGCTTTCAGATTGTGAAATTCATTGCGGAACTGAGGGTTGACCGCTGCGTAGATGATCGGGTTGGTGAGGGATGTTATGCAGACCACAAGACACTGTTAAAATCTCCAGCTCCTGATAAACCTCCTCCTGAAACACATTAAACATAGATGCCAAGACATCAGTTACTTTAGCTGTTGTTTGCTAGACCTATATGACCAATGCACTGCAAAAAAATAAATTAATAAATTATTAAACAAATAAATAAAAATACTATTTTATGTAATCAATTATCAGTATTAAGTATTGAGATTACTAATCTAAAATTAAACTTTTAGTTTATTTGCAAGACATAAAGACATTAAAATATATCTTCTATAATTTATTTTATTTTATTTCTCTTGTTTTAAGCATAAAGCTGCAAAATTAATGACATTTACACTTTAAACCAAAAAAAAAAATTATATGATTAATTTGTTTTATTTATTTGCGGTGTGAATGGTGACATAGTTGTCAAGTCACCTTTATTAATGTTGCGCTTTAACAAGCACTTTACAGTATTAAATAGGAAAATAGTGTGTCAATAATGCAAAATGACAATAGTAAACACTCATTTTCAGTTAAAGGCAGTTCATCATTGAATTCAGTGATGTCATCATCCAGCTCAGTTCAGTTTAGATAGTATCTGTGCAATTAAGTCGATATCGCTGTATATTAAGTTGTCAAAGAGTTATTTCTAATCTGGTTGAATGGGGCATTTTCTCCTTTTCTCAGTTTTTTTTTTTTTTTTTTTTTTTTTTTTTTTTTTTTTTTTAAGAGTATGTTCAATTGTGATACAAATTAGTAAAATATTAGTTTGAAACTTACTGTTAGATTGTCATGTCGGTAAAATAACTGATTTAAAACCATTGTCACAATCAGCGGGATCCAAAAGATGAGGAAGGTGAAGATGATGTATCCGGAGCGTTTGGCCAGTTTGCTCTCCTTCTTGGCGTGTCCTCGTTCTCTTTGTGCGAGAGATGGCATCATACAGACGGCACCCGCCACCTCCTCCTCCTCTGGAGCAGCTGTGGCTTCTCCGGTGGATGCTGGAGAAGTTTCCACAGCAGTTTCTTGAGGACCATTCTGCTCTTCAGCACCTTCTTCTACATTTCCTGATGTTGGAGAAGTTTCTTCAGTAGTATCTTGTGAAGTGCTTGCCTCAACAGTACCATCTTCTTCAGAAGCTGATGGAAGAAGAGTTCCTGAAATATTATCTCGTTGGTCATTCGACTCTTGCTCACCATCTTCTCCTTTTACTGAAGACTGAGAACTTTCTGCAGCAACATCTTGCTGGGCGTTTGGTTCCACACCAGCTTCTCCACTGGTTGATCTTACGGAAATTTCTCCATCTTGGTGGGTGCCTGACTCTACAGCACCATCTTCTTCATTAGTTGATGAAGAATAACTTTTTGCAGAAGTAGGTTGGTGGTCTTTTGGCTCCCCAAGAACTTCGAGAACCTGTGGTGCTTCACTGGAAAGTTCATCTTTAAAGGTGACTTTGGTTTCTCTTGATATTTCAGTCGCAGTCTCTGGTTTATTTAGATCTGAAGTGTCAGTCACAGCTGTTCTGGGGAGTTCCTCAGATTTTGGACGGCAATTCTCTTCACACGACTCTTTTTTTAGTCGGTTTTAAATCAGCAGTATCGGTTGTTTGTTGATTTTCTGTATCATTTTTAATATTAGTCTTAATTGTTTCTTCTTTTTTGTGATTTGTATCCTCTTTCTTCTTATCCGGTGGTGGAAACGAACCCTTATCGAATATTTTCCGACCGTGCGCTCTTACTAAAAGGAAAATGCGTCCGTAGAATCCAGTGATGACCGTCAAACAAACGCACCAGATGGGAGACAAAATATAAAAGCCAAATGTGTCGTACGAATCTAATGTCTCCATGCGCAAACCTCTGCACCTGCGAGTCTTTCGCAAATATCACGCATATGACCGATATGGAGATGGGAAGCAGCCAGATCAATCCTTTCCATCCATATCTGGTCTTCTGCTTTTTAAAAGCTTGTAGACATAAACCTCTTTATTTTAACCCTCGTCATCACCATGGTTCTCCATTTGTTTGCGTTTTTCAGCTAACACCCTGCAGGCTCATGGTCACCGGGGATGCGTTTTTTGTTTTAGGCAATTTCCTAGTTCGTATTGTTGTCATCTCCAGACTGGAACAATGCCAATTACAGCACAAGGGGGGATTTGAATGATTTTCCCTTTATTTCTGCTACTGAGCTTTTTGTTTATTTATTGTAAAAACTGATTTCTAATTTTAAAAAGGCTTTATTTGGAATAATAGAATAGTCAGAACTGATATTTGATTATGGTCTTGTCATAGCGATCACATAATCTTATTTTGAGGAGATTAATTTGGGAAAGGTTTTACTCTCCCTGCAAGATGTCTTAATCTGGGATTAAGATGCCCAGTTTTTACTTCGTCAGGTTACTGTTCTGCCTTCAGTTTAATATCAATATCATTTTGGCATATGTGTATAATGTTTCTGATTTTGATTTTTAACATGTGATGGATATTATGTAAATGGGTAAATTCATTTTGAGAATGACTGATAAATGGATATTCGTTTTGATATTTTTTAAAGATTACATATTAATAGTGTTATTAGTGTTTTTAAAGATGAACTATTGACTATAAATGAGAATTAATTAATTTTAAGAATCTTTAATATTGGCCGATAACCAATGATTGAAAACCAACCAACAATAATTATATTTAATTTTTTAAAGAAGTCTCATGTTCACCAAGGCTGCATTTATGTGTTCAAAAATTATTACAATTTCAAATAAATGTAACTTATTCCTGTGATGCAAAGCTCAGTTTTCGGCATCATTACTCCAGTGTTCAGTGTCACATGATCCTTCAGAAATCATTCTAATATGCCGATTTGGTGCTCAAGAAACATTTCTTTTTATCAGTGTTAAAAACAGTTGTGCTGCTTAATATTTTTTGTGGAAACCTTGATACTTTAATGAATAGAAAGTTCAAAAGAATAACTTGTGTGAAAAAGAATTACAAATGTCTTTATGCTGTCATTTTCAATGAATTTAACACATACTTGAAAGAAAAATATTGATTTCGTAAAACTTTTTGATCACAATTTTTTTTATAGAACTAATATAAGCAATACATTCAGTAATGCACAATTCTTACTGACAGACCCCAGATCAGACTGGATTAATCCTGCTTTGGCTCCTCTGGGTTGAGCACATCATTAGACCACCAGTGTGACGAGGGACGTATCGACCACAGGACAGGATTTCCAGAGACGACTCTCGAAACTGGACAAACATATTTCAGAGGATGACTGGAGCATTTCATTACACAATGGGAGTACCATATACCATAATGTAAACAAAAATAAATACACTCTGTCAAAGAAGATTCAGACACTATAACAGACCCGTTTGTTAGTAAGGAAGTAGATGATGGGATTGTAGACTGGGCTGGTTTTGGCGAAGTACATCGGCATGGTGGCCACCAGAGGTGGGATGTAGATCTCTGGATCCACAACTACAACCACAGAGATGGCGGTGTAAGGCAACCAGCAGATGAAGAAGGCGATGATCATGGCCAGGACCATCCGTACCATGTGTTCATTGTCCTCCAGGCAGTTCTTCCCCCCTTGAAGTTCAATGCTTTTGTTGATCTAAAAGTATGGGGCATCATTCGCACTGATGTAATAAACAAGTGTTTATTATTTCTCAGCACTAAGAACGAGTCGCCTACCTTCCTCATGGACACGAGGACGTTGCTGTAGCAGTACACAATGACAGCAGTGGGCAGTATGAAGCACATGAGCGTGTAGAAGATGAGGTAACTGTAGTTGTTCCAGGATCTCACCTCCCAGCCTAATGAGCAGGACGTCTGGACGCCCTCCGGCCCATACGAGCTCCAGCCCAGCAGTGGAGCAACAGCCCAGAAGAGGCAATAGAGCCAGACGAACAGCAGACCCTGGCAGCTCCTGCGGACGTTCAGCTTGAAGCCTGCCATGGGTTTGCAGACCACGTTGTACCGCTCGTATGCAAGTAACGTGAGAGTGCACAAAGACACCAGGCCTAGGAAGAAAGACGTTATTGTTTGTCTTAAAGATATATTTTATTGCTTTGCCTTGCTGTACAGCAGTTTATAAGAGTTTCAAGATTATAAGTCACAAATAGTGTGTCATATAAATAATATCCTTATAATATGTATATATAGTAGCCTTAATGTAAAAGCCAATTTTTAAATGTATTTAAACTTTATATTAATATTATACATATGTAGTATTTTAGTAGTAAACATTTTATTTTTTAACATTACACTTTTAAAAAATTAATCATTTAATATTAAAAAAAAAAAAAATTCTCACACATTTTAAATGGGATTTCCACATTAAAATATTATAGCCTTAATATAAAAGCCATTTTTAATGTTATATATAAATATAAATCTGTAATATTTTTAGTATTAAACATTTAACATAATTATAAATATATTTTAATTACGCTTCTAAAATATAAAAAATATTATTATTAAATGTTCAAATACTATTTATTTTTCCCATACATTTTTAATGGGTCTTTACATATGAAAATAGAACGTCCTTAATATAAAAGCCAATTATTTAATGTTATATTAATTATTTAAAATTTTTAATTTCATTAAAAAATAATATTTATAGTTCTATTTACTATAAGTTACATATTTAATGTCATATATGAAATAAAATCTAAATATTTAATATTATTCACACATAATATCTTCTTTTATATATATATATATATATAAATATTTAAATATAATATTTAATATTATTCACACATAATATCTTCTTTATTATGGGGGTCCTTCGTAAGGGAATCAACATATTTTGGGACACATCCTAACAGAATAACCACAATCCATTTAGCTCTGTACTCACCAAAATAGTTCACAGCAAAACCTTGAAAAACACAGAACGCATCCCCTAAAAAGAAAGCTCCTTGGTAATTTGTGATGGTGACGATGGCAGAGCCGCAGGTGGCAATCATTAGATCTGACACAGCCAGACTGAGAATGATGACGTTCATCGCATTGAGAAAATGCAGGTTCTTAAGCATCACAGCAATCACCAACAAGTTATTAAACACAGAAAATAATGTGTTTATAAACATAAGGTATGAAAGTATGCTGTAGCCCACACGTGGAAATATAGTAGGTTGCACCGTCATGGCCGTATCTGTTGTAGTCATGAACTCCATGGTGGAAGATGAAGTCTGGACGGCAGGGTGTTTTGTTCAGAGCTGATTTTTTTCTTTATACCAGCAGACAGTAATCTGAAGCATCTGGTCACCATATCCAATTGTTAAAGGCCCTTTGTCAAATTACTCTTTGCCGGCTAATTAATAATCTTATTAATCAAAGCAGCATGCAGGGATTTTGTTCTAAGGTTATTATATATGGATAATACACTTTGAAAAAACAATGAAAAAGATCACAAAACAATTATCAATTTGAGTAAATTTATAATAAATATCCCAAATAAAATACACTTTAAATAAGTTAAAGACATTTGAACAATGTCAAATAAATGACAAAGGCAAAAAAGTGTCACAAAAGTCCTTCCTTCAGTGTCAAAAAAAAAAAAAAAAAAAGCTTAGCAGACAAATAAACTAGAGTGTGTTCTCAATTTCAACAAAGCAAAATCCATCCAATACTGGTGCCTTCAAAACATGATGCAAACGTTCATACAATACCAAGTTCAGTATACTGAAACCGTAAAAAAAAAGTCAAAAATATATTTTTACCATGTAAGCAGAAATGCTGACCTGGTAGTACAATACGCTCCTTAACTTTAAGAGTCACACAAACTCTCATTGTACAGCAAATATATATAATGTTCAGCATAATAATGATTTCTAAACAATTACACAATATCAATATTCAATAAAAACATACAACAGGGACCAAAAATCTGAAACCACAATAAAAAATTGAGATTCAAAATCAAATTTAAACCTAGAAACAGTTACACAATATCAATATTCAATAAAAACATACAACAGGATTTTCAGTTTTACTCTAATTTTTATATTGTATATAATTTGTAATAAAAAGAAAATTATAAACAACAATTTAAATGACTGAGTTTAGTAAGATTTATTTTAGATTTCTATAAATCTATTATGCTCATCAAAGCTGCATTTATTTGATCAAAAATACAGTAAAACAGTAATGTGAAATACTAAATTAATTAAATTATTAAAATATTTAAAAGAACTGTTATAATGTAATTTATTCGTTAAAATGTAATGTATTCCTGTGTTGTTAATCATTTCTTCAGTGTTAAGTGTTACTTGATAATTTATTATTATTTTTTGTTTTATTGTTTATGAGTTATTTCTTATTATCAGTGTTGAAAACAATTGTGATGCTTATATTTTTCTGGAAATGGTGACACATATTGCAGGATTCTTTGATGAATAAAAAGGTAAAATGAACAGCATTTATATGGAATAGAAATCTTTTGTGTCATAATAAATGCCTTTACTGTTACTTTTGATTAATTTAAGGCATCCTTGCTGAATAAAATACTTTTTTTATTATTTCAAAAAAAAAAAAAAAAATCTGACTGACCCCAAACTTCTGAACGGAAGTGTATATCTTTTTCACTAGCGGCCTCAAACTTTTGAAGCCACTTGTACATTATCATTAAATATTGCTAAACACAGTATGTAAGGCTTTTTAAAACATTAAACACTGAAACTGTTTTTATGATAATTTCAAAATGAATATAGTGTCCATCTGCCTTCCTGAGTTTTGTTTGAACCCTTTTGGTTCAAACAAAAGTTGTCCTTCATTAGCTATATCTGCAACCAAGTTTAGCTCAAAATCAACTTGATTTTTAACCCTTCTGTATGTACATTCACTTTCTCTCCCTTAGTCTATCAATAAGCATAATGGAGGTTTTTATGAAGGCCAATGATGAAAGAAAGACTACAAACTACAAAAATAAAATCTCCTTTACACTACGAGGCACATTAAAACACCACAAAGTTCCTTAAGTACTCTCTTGTCCATGTAGAGCAGGGGTCGGCAACCTTTTTGGCATGATGTGCTATTTTTTATTTTTCTGGTTATCCACTGTGCCAATGCATTCTGTATTTTTTACAAAAACAATAGGCCTATTTGATTTTCGTGCAGATAGTTTCTGAGGATTTTTTCCTGTTTTTTAAACTTTTCAAAAGTTTCTTGAATAACAGATATACAGTGTGACCGTACTGAACACCACTGTATGTGTATGTGTGTGTTTGACTTCTGTGTCTCTCCATATCACCGTATGCTCATCTGCGCCACAAGGATGCGCTGTTTTCTTCCAAATCAAAGCTAAATACACGTAGAAACAGCACATCCCTGTGGCACAGATGATACAGAAGAACATATGCAGCATATGGTCATATGGAGAGACACAGAGGAGACTGTTAACAAAGGAATTGTTGAATAAAGTCATTATTTTTGTTCGGCAACCTGGTTGATCATAATACAGTAAATAATCCACGCCACAAGGATGCGCTGTTTCTACGTGTATTTAGCTTTGATTTGGAATAATACATCACATCCTTGTGGCGCGGATGATACAGAAGAGCATATGCAGCATACGGTGATATGGAGAGACACAGAGGAGACTGTTGACAAAGGAATTACTGAATAAAGTCATTATTTTAGTTTTCTTCGCTTACAAAAAGTGTTCCCGTTGCTTCATATAACCCAGACTGCACGTCTGATGGCAGATGGAGTATTCTGACGACGACTTTCATACCTTTTATTTACATTGCAGGCTATGGGACAATCACAGGCCTCCTGGTTTTCATCCAAAATATCTTAAATTGTGTTCTGAAGACAAATGGAGCTTTTTACGGGTTTTGGAACGACATGAGGGGTAGTGATTAATGACAATTTTTTTTTTTGGGGTGTGGTATCGGTTTTATGAGCTGCTTTGATTGATTTTCATTTTGGGGTGGAGTATACCTTTAATGTGCCCTTGCCAAGTAAAAGTAAATAAATAAATGAAATCAGAAGATCATAAACTTGTTGTCAGCGCTGCCAACGCGACTTAATTCTCATACTTTAATAGTATTTATAGCTCCTATCAGGCTGTGTGACTATGAGAAGTTATTACCTCAAAATGTACGTCAGTATGCAGTTTTCCCTATCGCTCGCATGCCAGTGATTATCCCTCTGTGTGCCACTGTTGGCACGCGTGCCGTATGTTGCCGACCCCTGATGTAGAGTGTTTTACATGGTATCAAAAGAAGGTATCCACAGTTTGCATGTACCACAGCACAGATCTACAATTCAAGTTATATGAAGTGACTCACCCACATGTGTCTTTAAAACTAGAGCCGGATCTGATTAAAGTGATGGAACATGTAACTGCAGCTGCTCTGTGGTACGTACATTTTACAGCATGTGTCTTGTACAGTCTCTCTATTCGGATCCGGTGGTTGTCCTGTGACTCTGGAAGGGGATGTTCATGGCTCCGGTGCTGGTCTGCTCGGGCCAGATAGGAGACTCGTGCTGCAGGGGTGTGCGTCTGGGGTAGAAGGTGTGCTGGAGGTCGTAGTTCAGCAGACAGCTGAGGGATGCCATGTAGATGTCGGCGAAGCGGGAAAGACGGCGCGAGAAGTAGGTCGGGTTGTGGTATGTGCGGAAAAGACCTCCGAACTGGGCGTTGAAGATGTCTTTGGTCCGTAACCTGTTAAAACAATTTGTTTTTAAGAATTGGATATAGTTACACTTTTTGGATCGGGGTGTAACGGGTTACCGATACGAGTTCAGTATAACAGGAAATTAATTTTTTATTAATTTCGAACAGACAGCAGCTGGTTTTGATTTGAGATTGTATAATTTCACTATTTAAAGCAATAACAGAATGGTCTGACTTTAGTTTTGTAAAATTATGCTACATAAGACAAAACAGCAGACAAACTGAATGAAAATGCAAATTTATTCTCTGACAGTAGGTGGCACTTATGCAACGGTTTCTGACGACATGCAGTTCCTCTCAGAGATACATTCATATTAACCCCTTCATATTTGTCTTCCTATATTTCAAGCATCGTGAACAGTGACTTGATCTGCCTGGTACAGTATTTTCTCCTCTTTACAGACTTCATAAAACTTCCACGTAAATTACATTTTGGGAAAAGATTGCAACACAGTTTATGTACAATTCTGGAATAGAGATCAGCCAAAATAAAACTACAAACCAGTGTTTTGATTTATAGCCGGTCGACCGTACACCTCTAGAACACAAAACTTTCCCCTCACCGCTGATTTAAAACAAGCAGATCGTGACATTCTGAACTCGCTGTTCTTGTTTAAGGGTTGGTTGGACAGTTCATTTACCATTACATCCGAGTTTTTGGCCATTTCAAGAAACATTTGACATAAAATACAAATTAAATGCAGGAATAGCCTAAGTTTATCTATAGTATAACATTTTCTCTATGCCATCAATATAGTCTACAGTATACAGTGGTTAGAATAATTTTTTTTTTGAATGATTTTTAAATGCCATGTTCCTCTATAATGAACCCATGAATGAATGTTTGTCTGTCAGGATTATTGTAGTTTAACTAAAACTAATACCATATAAAAATATTTCCATTATTTTAATACTTTTTAAATTTGAACTGAAATAAAATAAGTTATTTTTAAAAATCTAAATTTATTTGATTAACTTGTTTTATTTTTTTGATATACCAAACTTGACATACTAAAATAACTAAAGCTAAAACTGAAAGAAAAATGAATAAAAACGAATAGTATCTCAATTATATTAAAATAACACTGGTTTGTTTGTAGACTAAAAATATAAAGATTAAAAATATAGATAAGTAATCTTAATAGAAAAATATTAAGGATACTTACCTCATCTCCTCCCTTTCATTGATCCACTGCTGAATGACTGTTTGTGACGCAGGGTCCTGGTGCACCTGCAACATAAAGACAAATACAGCTTCATAACTAGCCCAAAACTAGTCCAAAATCATTGGTTCATGTCAAAGTCCCTTTAAGACAAGTCATGTGACTCGGCGGCTATCTTTGAAACGCCTCTCGGGCATCCAAGTGCAACTCGTATCTCTTTGAATGGGTAAACGTCAAGTTCTCCAAAACGGTTCACTAAGCTTACGATTAAATTTCATATTTGAAATCACCAAAGAAATCTGACAACAACTGTGTCCCCATAAATGCTGTTTCTTTTATACAAATAGCGTTTATAAAAAGCTTATTATTCAGACAGTGCCCCTGAGTATATGTCTCAAAACGCTGACTGTTTCTATAGCAACCCAGACTTCTAACGGCAGCTGCAGTGACACGCTGACTTTACCGATTAGTGATTGGCTCCTTCATTCAGAAGGCGGAGCTTCCTGCGATTGAGCATTGCATTTTTCCCCTATTCAACACTATACGAGTGACATGTCTTGGGTATTCTATAGTCTTTGTTCAAGTTTCACTCTGAAGCACATCAGATTGCAAAGTAAACTGGGTTGTGGTGGTGTTATGTGATTTAGAGCGCCCCCGGTGGTCTGACCTGCATTTGTTCCAGCAGTGCGGTCAGGGCCTGCAGCCAGGTCATGGTGTGGACGTACTCCTCAGTATTCATGATTTTGATCTCTTTACGCAGCTCAGGAATGATAGCCCCCGTTCTCCAGCCGTGTTTCAGGGTCAGGTCCTACATACATCATGACATCACTTTCATTACATCACACTTTGCATAGTCAAAAAAGTCAAAGTATTGCCTTTGGTATCAGTACAGGGCATGTTGAGACATGTTTACAGAACTATTGCCAATACCCTGCATATCCTAGAATCCAAAACGACAAATAAAGTAGAAAAAACTTTTGATTAGAAATAAAAGAAAAATAATTTATAACACATGTGATTAAAAATTTATTATTTTATCAGTGTATCTTATTATCAAATCAAAAAGCAGTATGTTTGTATACATGTAGAAACAACAAACAGAATATGATCCTTACGGCAAGATCGCTGTAAATAGCAGACGGTGATCTCCAAAGTACAAAACCTTTGAGCCCCTCCAGCCTGTAAGCCGCAAAAAACTCATACAGGTTTCCCTGGCAACAGATGAAAGTGGAACCGATCAGATTCCTGCTTCTTTACTGAACAGAAACAGTTCGCAGCTGAACACCAGGGAATTAAATATTACCTGTTTATAGATCTGCCCTTTCTCAAGGTGGTGAATTCTGTCCCATAGCAACACGCCTTTATCAGTAACTCGTCTGAATGGTCTTTAGAAACCAGAAAAACACACAACATACTCATACTATCTGGATTCAAGAAAGGTTGACATGCTTAAATACCTTCTCAAAGGTCATTCGCATTGATTTAAATAAAGGAATCTGTTAGGGAGGCTGTAATTATGTCAGAATGACATTGATTTAGGAGTGATTCAGCGCTGCCAGCTTTCTCTGGGTTTTTGGAACTTACTTCCTCCTGTCATTGAAAAAGCCTGGCTTGTCAGCCTGCACTATGACAACATCAAACAGGTCCCGCCAGTCTTTACCAACTATGTAGTTCATGCCTCGATCTCTACAATAAAGACATTTTATTTGAAAAGAGCATTTCATACGAGCAGTTAGTCAGAATGGATTTGTATAAATTCTTAGTAAGGTGTGTGCATTTTTTTTTATGTCCATTGATGTTTTATTTTCACTATCAATTTAATATCTTGTTTGCACTTACACAAAATCAAAAGGGCTGTTTGTAATCAAAAACATCTTCTTCCCGTTCTTAGACAGCTTCCGTAAAACAGCATGCGTCTGTTCACCGTAACAGATGTACTTCTCTGCAGAAAGGAAAGGTGTGATTTGAACTGATAATTACAAAAGAGGGGGAGTGAGAGGTACACATACATACATACATCATATTAAATACTACAAAAATAACAGGAATAATAATAATAATTGTTGCTGTTAATCATAAAATAGATTAAATATAAATATTATTATATTTCATTAATGTACATAAATACATTACATTTTATACTACATATTACAGTACATATTTATTATTAATACAATTTATTATATTTATAATATAACAATCATAATTATTATGAATTATAAAATAGATTAAGCATAAATGCAATTATTATAAGTATAAATTATTATTATTATTATTATTATTATTACTGCGAATCAATATATTATTACATTTTAAAAGGTATGTTTGATTTCATAATTATTATTTATTAATCATAATAATAACAACATTTATTATTATTATGATTATTATTAAACAATTTATTATTATATAAATAGATTATAAATAATAAAATAGATTCAATAATAAAATAGATTCAATATAATGCAATTAAAATATAAATAATCTTACTTGATTATTGAATTCCTATATATTATTATGCTTTATATTGTGTATTACAGTATACTATTATTATTATACTTATATTTAATTTCTGCATATTAATATATTATTAAATTTTACACAGTACTTTACAACACATATTATTATCATTATTATACAATTCCCATGACTATGATTTGAGTATAACTTTGATTTGCTCAAATTTGTTCAGATCTCTCAAGCTTTAATGAGGTCTGCTGCATGCAGGTCCATGTAAGAACTCTGAATATTACCGATATCAGCCTCTACCGCTCGATACATAATCCCTCTGACATGGACATCTCCTATGGCCTCCTGGGAATAGAGAAACAGACCAGATGCAGAATATCAAAGCCAGTGTAACATCAAAGTTCTGCACTAAAACAACACACAAAGCCCTGACGCACTACCAGACACCTCCTGCGAAAACTCTCTGTCATTTCATCTGGGCTCAGTCACATATCCTTTGAGACTTGTTAATTCATCGTTATGGGCAGGACTAAATGTAAGAGCAATGGTGTGTGTCTTTTAGTAATTACACTGATCTTCAGACCCAATAAAAGCAATTTGGCCATCTGTAACAATGCTTCTCTCCAGGCACATAGCACAGATGGCGCATCCAAACAGTTCCTCTAAAATTAGACTGTTCCTTTCCATGCTGCTCACTACGAACTTAAATAGCACCTTTAGGAGCCATATTTATCCAAAATGGGAGCTCAAGAGATCCTGTGCTTTCTGACATCTGTGGTACCCTAAATACAACAGCACTCGGTTTCCATAGAAACTGATATTGGGGAAGGAAATCTTGATTTTTGAAACATAAGGTAAGTTCTGCTCTGATACATAACACGCTTGGAGGAATAACTGTACCTTGACGTCTTTATAAAGATGAACAGGCTCATAGTCGATGTTGTGCTTCATGAAGTAGTCATTAACGCATGACAGCAGCGTCATTTCTGGCAGGGAGAAGATATCCATGAACTGCTTCATGGTGTGACCTTGAGAGCTCTATACAGACAGAATGAAAAAGCGGTTTTAAAAGGTGTTCAGCAGTTTCATTTCAATAGGAATGCATGCAATTGTGAATTTCACATTAAGGCAGAAGATTTCGTAATGCAAATTTCGTAATGCATTCAAGTTGGTCATGTGATTTCACTCCACTGACCAACAGAAAGCTGCTCGATCGAGTTGAAAGGGGGCTTTTGCTTCAAGCTTACAGACCTTGCCATAGAAGTCACTCATGATCTCGAGGGGTACATGGGAGCCCTCGTACATCGCAATGACCTCCTTTTCTGGCACAGGATTAAGACCCCTATAGAAACATTCAAATGACAATAAGAGAACCTATCCTGATATGAATAATAATGCATAAAATAGTAAAAACATTATTGTAGATTGTTTGTTGCACTCTACCTGTACACTGTACCCAGCTGGATATAATGAAAGGCATCAATCTTCATCAGTAAGGCCTAGTAAGCAGAAGAGATTGACAGGTTAGCAAAAACCCATGAACAATGCATCTACAGTAGATCAGGACTGGACTCCTACCTTCTGTACATCATAGTGCAGACCACGAATCACAAAATTCGGCATATAATCATATTCCTCAGTCCCTCTGGATACTGTTATGTGGACAGAAAGAGACAAATATTCAGAAAACATTCAGTTGCTGAAACTAAAAATATCCTGCTTTTAAGGGTGTAATTTCTGTGCCACTTTTGATGGATTTCATCATTCTTACAAAATGTAGCAATATTATTATATACATAAATGAGGTCTTGGGTCACTCACCCTGTGCTCATCGATGAGGATGTCTCGGGCGATGTTGAATATGAGTGTGTGAAGGTGCCTGGAGTAGAACGCCAGTGTGTAATCATAGTCAAAGCCATAGATCTCAATGTCCTGCAGACTCATCTGATTATTAGCAAAGATGGTGTCTGGGTTCACAAAGTTGTTTGATATGACAGGAATTAAATCTGTGGGGCAAAAACATTTATGTGTTAATAAATAATTGACCCTTTAAGTTCATATTTTTATTATATTCGCTAAGTTATAATAAATATAATAATTCAAAAAGGAACTAAAATGATTACTGATAAATCTATAGTGTGACATTAATTATGAAAAGTAAATCTTTGTATGTGAACGAATATTCCTGCATGGTTACTACTTAAAATATTTGTATTAATTAAATTAATAAAAAAAAAAAAAATAGAAAAAAAGCCGAAACAAAATAAAATACAAATATTAGATGAAAATGTAAAATTAAAAAGCTTCCTTGGCGTTTAACGTTCTAAAAATCTGAAACTGAAATAAAAATGTATTCAAGCTACATAGACATTTAGATATAATGATAATCATAAAACATTACTAAAATGACTTAAGATCACATAACATTGCTAAAACTTAAAATACATTTTTTAAATAAAAAAAAGATAATTTTAAATTTACTGATAAATACAAGTATGTTATGTTACTAGTATAGTATGTTAATATAATAATAACATTGGTACTAATGACTTAATTTTATAGTCCGAGCAGCTCTCTCTTTATAAAATTTTATATTATTATGCAGGTACACAAATGTATTACAAACAATCTTAGATGTGAATAAAAACGTATTATAAAAAAAAGAAATGGTTCTCAAGTACATAAATGTATTACATTCATACTACAGCATAATGTCCAATAATAGAGTAACCAGCATATAACTTTATAAATAACTAAAATCGTACAGCCTATATAATATAATACAGCAAAATGTAGGTTAATACTAGGAGAAGAAAAATAGAAAAAAGTATTCATGGATGGTCAATATACAACATCCAAATGCCTTCTTGCCCTTTGACAGATGACCAGCGTCTTGAGAGGAATTTCTGTAACATGAATCTAAACTAACCTTGCGTTTGCTGTTTGGTTTCATTGTAAACAGACCAGAGCCAGCTGGTTTTGTCCTCCCTGGAGCTGGTGCTCATGTTCCCTGCTGTCAACTGTCCCACAGGAACCTGTCTCCGGGACACGAGAGCAGATTTCGGTCCCCGGGAGCTCGAGATCCACGGCATGCTTGCGTTGACCGTCCATATTCCGCTTCTAGTGTGCGAATACTTAAAGTGCGCGATCAGTCTCTTAAAACTCTCCTTATTTCTGAGCAGGTTTGAAACTGGCAAGGACAAGGTCGGCATATTTCCCTTCACCAGAGCTGCCTTCTGTTTGACAGAGGAGTGCGTTCAAATATACACATGCTTACTTCCGGTTGCACATTGACAGGCATTTTCATAACAAAAGTCCCGAGTAACAAAAATAGCAACTATTAAAAATAAATTTTAGAGATGAAAACCCCAGAGAACAGTTATATCTTTTAATAATTATCTAATTTAGTTTTTCCCCCTGAATTATGTAATAAAAGATCTGGTTAGAGGAACTCTGGATAAAGCTATAATAAGCAAAAACTGAAAATGTACAAATAAATAACTGCTACAGAGTGATGAGTTACAAAGTATTTTAGATGACAAATGAAGACACATTACATGTTGGTATAAAAAGCTTTATTCACAGAATAAAATACATTTTGTATCATCAGTTAGGCTTTGCACATTAGTTAAGAAAAACTAATCAACGGGTCATTGTTTCGGAGACACTGAGTCTGTCTGTCCTTCTTTCAAGCCAAGAAGTTCTGTTTGCAGTTCTCCAGGCTTTGGTGGGACGTCTGGAATGGTCTATAATGTAAGAAAAAAAATTTTTTATACTGTATTTAATGTTTACAGTCAACAAGACTGTAAATGTACCCAATTTGCTTTCAAAATGCACATTTCTGGACTTATTAAGAACAATTCATTGGTGCATGTAATTCAATGGATCTATCAATAAATTAAAAAAATAAAACTGCAGAAATAAAATGGGTTGAAAATTGCAATTCACATTTACAGATAAATAGGTAGGTTGCACCAACACAAAACACAAAAACAAATGGGAAAAAAAGCACAAAATCTGATTTGGAAACTTACTAAATCAGGACGGTAATACTGATGCACAAACTGTGCTCCAGCAAACATCGACAACACACTGGCTGCAAACATCCTTAGATATCTTGGCCACGATACACCTGCTGGCATCCTTAAAACCCAGCTGGCTGAAAAATGTTCTGTCAATTAAATTAAATTCATTTTGACCTAAAGAAAGAAAAAAGTTATAATTGCCCTTCTAACTGCTATGTTAATATTTAAATAGAAAGGAAATGTTGGCTAATGTTACCAACAATTAAATCATTTAATGACTATTTTAAATGAGAACAACAAATATTATTAGATTATTTATACAATTATATAAAAATGACAACAATAGCAAAAATCATTATTTCATGTTTAAATCAATACAGCCAGTTTAAATACACAGTTTCATATAGGTCAATCAAATCTTATTTAAAGGCAACTAAAATAATAATAATAATAATAAACACTTAAGCATTTCATGTGACATAGATTAGTATTTTATCAGTCAGTTTAATATTTTTTGTTATCACTGCTAGCTATCTTAAACGTAGCAGTAAATGACATAAAAACAGTATTATAATTCCCACATCAAGCAGGATCAAATCTGGAGAGGCATATACTAACCTTGTTATGTTATAATCAAAAGAACGTTGCAGGTTTTGTTGCACGACATTCAGCAGTAATAAAGGTTATTGTTACTAAAGGTTCTATGTCTCACATGTTCGCTTTGGAACTCTGTAAATCACTTTTATTATAGGGACCACAGCAATGAATGGTTTGCCCTAATTTCACTAAGCAATTAATCGAAAGAAATGAAACCGATAAAACTCAAACGTTATTAAAATTTAATTGAAATCTGGTAATGCACACCATAACATGTGTTTTAAATAAATGTATGAAGAGAAAAACCCGACGTTCCTTTTGTAATAATGGTTGAGTCCAACAATGTGAAATCAGCCATTAGAAAAACTATCATTTAAAAGTATCGAAGGATGGATTCAGATTCGGCACAAATGGTAGCTCGTTTTAATGTTTTAACGTGTTAGTTTTTTTTACTAGTTGTCTGTAATAAATAGATCAAATGGAAAGCGTTAAATCCAAAAACTATGTTACTGTATCCTTCCATCATGCATTAAATTAGGGACTTTTATTTTGAACTTAGGCATTACCTTTGTTGACATTTTTACCTACACCGGCTTCATTCGTCGTGTGTAGCATCATTTAGCTCATACTTTTCTGCACTAAATACTGGTATGTGTCAGAAAAGGTCTGAAGAATATATATGGCAGGTAAGATTCATAATCCTAATGCAGAGAAATATGTGACGAAACGAGTGATCGAGTGGGCTTTTATTCGGTCAGTGGTCCACAAACAGCTCTTAGAGAATGTAATGAGCTGCATACTATAGTGTTGAATAGTTTTTGAAATGTGTATGTTTTTTAGATAAAATTAGTATGTCATATTATCCTGTGACGTTCAGTTAAGATAAGCATAACAGGACAGATGTAAAAGAAGAGATTAAACAAAGGGAGGTGTGGTTTACCAGCTGGCATATCAGTAACATAAACATTAATATTAATCTATTAAAGTAAGACCACCTATTAAGATGGAAGAAAGGCAGTATTCATCTCTGACGGCCCCTATGGATTATCTTCAGTACTGGTGAGTTTGCCCAGCCCGAAAAGATCCCCAAAGAGTTGCTTTCTCAAATGTTTTAAATAAATGAGATGCTGTGATTGCAGCAGATGCTGTCAAAATAGTATATGAAGGTGTATGTTAAATGTGTGAACGATGACAAGGAGATCAGATTATTACCACAGCTTTTGAAGTAAGTGCAGTGTCTTTGTAATTTTGTTTTCTCAGGTACCCAAACAAATGCTCAGCAGTACCAGGCAGAGCAGGTGCCGCAGCACCAACAGATGCTTAATGCGGCCCAATATGCCGAGAGACCTGTGGAGGACAAAATCATGACTGATTTAGCAGTGCATCAAGATCCATATCTGGAACAACCTCAACAGGCCTCAGCAACTCTCTGCCCAACCACCAGGTACATCCTTTTCCATCCTTACACTGCGTCTAACTGAGACGTTTCTGCAACTTATTAAACATCTGGTTTGCAGCTCTTCCACTGACTCCAGCAAAAGGAAAGAAAAGGGGAAGGCCTCTAAAAGGTGAAGGAAAGGAAAAGACAGAAGCTGAAGAGTCTGCCAAGAAAGCGAAGAGGATGTTAGATCGGTTCAACGGGATGTCAGTGGAGGAAGTCATGGCTAGAAAACTACCAGACATCATCACACACAATCTGGACATGCTGATTGTAAGCTTCTGTTTTGTATAGTCAGCAAGTTTGATGTATTTTTTTATTTATATATATTAATAAACATGAATGTAAAATTAAAAAATATGATATCATTAATATTTATTATATATGTTTATTGTGTGACATTTTATGCAAATGTGTATATATTTATTTTCATCTGTTTGTTTGTATAAACTCATTGTTAATTTTACAGATCGGTATCAATCCTGGACTGTTGTCGGCCTATAAGGGAAGGCATTATCCAAATCCAGGAAACCATTTTTGTATGTATTAATCAGCTGGTTTCTTTTTTGTGAAGAATATTTCTATATTTCTGTTTGTCTTATTGTTTGTTGAATGTCTCATAGGGAAGTGCTTATTTCTTTCGGGGCTGACTGATGAACAGCTCAACCACCTGCACGATCAGACACTACCTGAACGGTATGGCATTGGTTTCACAAATATGGTGGAGAGGACTACACCTGGGAGTAAAGACCTGTCAAAGTAAGAGCTTAACATTAACATTATCCCTGTAAAAGGTGTGGGTTATATTTGCAGCAAGTTTTGCAGATGAAATTCAGTCATTCGTGCGAGGGCATAACAGGTTCAAGCTGCTTAGTTTGAAAGTGATTTTCTGTGTGAACAAAGCTTCATTTTTTTTTATACACAACTGATAGTGGACCTTTTTGGAAAGTTTGAAACAATGGACATTTGCAAACATTTCGCTAATGTGACCGCACCTTAAAAATCCGCTTCATGTCCTTATTTGATGTTTAGTTCCAAGAAGATGCTTGATGTGAATACATTTGAATATTGTGAGTGTTGGTTTGCAGCAAAGAGATCCGTGAAGGTGGCCACCAGCTTTTGGAAAAGCTCCAGAAGTACAGACCTTTAATCGCTGTGTTCAATGGAAAATGTAAGTCATTGATTTGCTATCGATTTAAGTCTAAACACTTATTTATGATGTAAGTTAATCCCGTTTGATATTTCAGGTATATATGAAATATTTTGCAAGGAGATTTTTGGAGTAAAGGCTAAGAACTTAGAGTTCGGATTGCAGCCTTACAAAGTGCCAGAAACGGAGACGGTACGAGTTTCTTTGTTGATAGTTTAACGCTTCTGTTTATAGTTGCATATTGATTAGATATGAGCTTCTGTTGTTCAGGTTTGCTATCTGATGCCATCATCAAGCCCACGCTGTGCTTACTATCCTCGAGCTCAGGACAAAGTGCACTTCTTCCTCAAGTTAAAAGAACTCAGGGATCAAATGAAGGGAGTGGTGAGGACTCAAGAGGTCCAAGAGACAAACTACACATTTGATCTGACTCTGGCCAGAGGTGCAGAGATTCACAATTAAAGACAGTTTTTGTGTTGTTAGAAAATATATGTTGTTAACCAATGTACTTTATCATTGTTTATTCTAGAGGATGCCAAACAATTGGCAATTAAAGAAGAGCAGCAAGACCCTGGGTATGAGGAGACCTGTGCCCATGGATCACAAACAGAACCACAGGACCAATTTGGGGTCCATCCTCCTACAAATATGGGTATATGAATATTGTGTACAGAAAGAATATGAACAGTTTACAGTTTTATGTGTCAGGTGTTTATAATAATGTTCAAAAAATTCTAGACCAGGTATCGGACAACTGGTGGACAATGCAGCTGTTTGCAGACCAGATTCCAGACATCTGATGTAGCAACAACAACTGAACAGCCTGAGAAAAGTAGTTATCACACAAAGACTGTTGTCTACAATGTTTGTACTGAGAAGCACCAACTCAATTTTTTTAAATTGTTTTAATTTGCGTGATTGATTCTGAGTTGTTACCCGGATTATTTCATGTATGTGATTTCAGTGTGTGTGTGTGTGTGTAAAGAAGATTTGTTAACTTGACTGAACATGAAACATGAGACTTTCAGATTGAGAAATCTTGTGCCTCTGTTTTTATCCTTTTAAGGAAACTTCAGTCATACACTACCGTTCAAAGGTTTGGGGTTAGTAAGATGTATTCTTCTTAAATAAATGAATCCTTTTATTCAGGAAGTATGCATTCATTTGATTTTAAAGTGACAGTAAAGACATGTATAATGTTAGATTTCTATTTCAAATAAATGCTGTTTTTGTTTAAATAGTTTCACATTTGCTGAAGTTATTTTGTGATTGTGGGGATTATTTGACATTCACATTTTATATGAGTATTTCAGTGCAACAAATTCCTAATGCACACCACAGCTGGACTCTGGCAGAGCCGAGGTTTATCACAGTGCATGTCCTTAGTGCATGGATTTATAGTAGTATTGCAGATGGCATGCTCAGCCCCACCTTATGGTGCTTATTGAACACAGATCACTCAATTTACCTCATTTTGAATGCTGTTTTTAGACTTTTTAGAATTGTGTTTTGTTATTTTGCAATCAGTGTGCATATAACTGTTTGGTGTTATTTATTTATACCCGTTTTGTTACATCATAATAATCCAGCTTCATTTTTGCTGTACAATTATGTACTATGTATGTCATTTTGTAAGCTGTATTTTATTTTTTGTATGTATGTATGTGTATTACTAATGGAACGGTATGAAATATTTAGCAAGGAGATTTTTTGGAGTAAAGGCTAAGAACTTACTTACTTGCAGCCTTGGAACTACTCAAAACTTTCTGATATGTCTGAAATAAAAGCCGTGATAATCTCCGTTGTTGAGAAATCAAAAAAGAAGAATGTTTTGTGTTAATTTACAGAAATACCAGGTGCAAGTGGCCACAGCAAAACTTCATACTTAAGAGCTTTATTTTGACATTTGCTAAACGGGAAACAGGCATTTTTATTTATTGAAGCGCAGCCAATAGAAAGCACGCTTTGAAGAGTTTAAACGTCACCGGCGACGAAGGTCATACTATTAACTTACAGGGGTGCATTTTTCATCACCATACTGAAATTAAGATAAAACTAATAGCCTGAAATACGTTTTTAGTTTTTAAATTAGATGTACTTAAAGTAAAACCTAAATTATGATTTAATTGTTTTTCTCTTTATATTTAACGGAAGAAAAAAAACATACTGTGCGCAACACCCCCTAGTATTGGTGCTTTGGTACGCTCCACTGTCAAATTGATTTTTCGCTGTTGGTCTCATCTTTGTTGCTTTCACCGGTTTTGTTCCTAAAACGAGAAAAATCAACATTTCAGTGGACTATCGGTTTAATCACATCACAACGGTATGTATTAATTTAACAAATACGAGCTTGATTTGATTAATAGCACTATGGAAATGCATTTTATGTCGATAGAAGCGCGCTGCACAGTTAGCTAGCGACCATCATTCATTGTACTCAATGAACTGGCACGCTAGGCCAGGGTTAGCCGAACATGCTAACACTATAACATATATTGTTTTTTGTTTATGAAAAAAAAAAAAGAAAAAAAAAAGATTCTTAACCCTTTACCTGCATTTGTCCTGCTGAATTAATATGTAATTACTCAGTTTATTTATTCGCTGAGTGCCGCAGTTTAAACTACTGACTGTGGCAAAATAGTAGCTTAGTGTGAGATGTGTGTTTAAAATCCAGCACACCGAACCTTTTCTGATCTGGTTTCTACACTTAAGCCAGGCGGGATAAGTTTCGATATTCTCTAAATTTAGGAATGCATTTATGTGTAATTGAAGTAAAAGGGTTGGTTATAAATATTCTCCTGTGAGAATACCACTGAAATTGCTGTTGAAATGAACACAAATATTGGTTTATTTAAGTAAATCCCGTAGAGATGGATGAAAGGCTCTATGGATCTTTGCCTCATGCCCCCTCGGAATACCTCCAACAATGGTGAGTGTGCCCATATGTCGTCAATTGCCGCCAAGATTAATTACGATCCCACGTATTTTATTATGCTGTTATAATAACATTCAGCATTTAAGTCTGTTTTTGAATGCTATTAACCAGGCTGTACCGCCATGCACGATATAAACAACAATAACAAGTTTATTGGCCAGCTTCCATGAAGAATAATCTGCCCTGTCTTGCCACTTGTTTGTTTTGAAAACTGATGTTTTCCTGCAATTATTAATGTTCTTTTTGCAGAAAAAAAATAAGATCTGGGTTGCATTGATGTCTTGACTTCTCAAATGATATAGTTTAACTCAGTATCACTTTAGGAAGTTGTACCTGTTTACATAACACGATCTCCATTGTAAAGTAGATAATGTTATTATGTGTCAGTTACATTTCTAGTTATTAAACTATATTTTTAATGTGCATTTTAATTGTATACATTTAAAAAGAATTACAAGTTTTATAGTCATTGTAAAATATATTAGAGTTTATAAATAAATTTAAATAATACATCATTATTATTATTATGGTATTATATAAGCTTTGCAATCTAAATGGTTGCAAATGTATTTAAATGTTTTAAATGTTAGGTAACTGTTAAATGTTGAGTGTTTCTTGTTGAGTACTAAAACTTAAGTTTCTGTTAACTGACATTTAGAAATGTTTTCTAGTTATTAAACTATTATTTTAATTAAAAAATATAGTAATAATTATAATTTTATAAATCAGTTATGGTTTATTAACTATAATTAATACATTATTATTATTATTAGTATTATTATTATTATTATGCCATTATATTTATGCAAAGGTTTGAAATCGAAATGTTTGCAAATTTATTTTCATCTTTGGTTTGTGCGTTTAAACTTAATTGTTTCTTGTAAAATAAGACTTAAGTCTCTGTTAACTGATGTTCAAATTAGTTGTTATTATTAAACTATATTTTTAATTTAGTTTTACATTTTAATTTTTATTAAAAAATATAATTATAAAATATTATAGTTTAATAATTTACTATAATTAATACGTCATTAATAATATTATCCCATTATATTTATGCAAAGGTAAATAAGCAATCTAAATAATCGCAAATGCATTTTCATCTTTTTGTATTATCTAACTGTTAAATGTTGTTCTTGTTGAGTGAAGGAATAATTATATAAACTATACCATAAATAAGTTATTTTACCTGTAAACACCATTGTTTCCTGTTAAATGTGTGCTTTTAAGATCTTTTTCTACACAAGTCTAAGTTGGACTGACAACTCAGTCAGGCCCTGTTTTATTTCTGAACTAGGGTTCAGTCAGCTCAGCAGCATCTGCAGGCCCTGCAGGCTCAGTATCCTCACATGGCTAATGGCAATGCTGGCTTTATGATGGAGGGACCCAGAGAAGATAAAAGCATGCAGCAGATGCATGTACACCCAGAGGATGCGGCCCAACTGGAGCCTGCAGCTGCACAGAAAGGTAGTTATCCTGGACTGTGTTTTCAAACATTAGAATTAAGCTCAGCAGGCTGAATATGTTCTCTTATGTAGCTTTTGGTGAGTCAGAGTGTTTTTTTCCTGTTTGCACCTGCTAAAGGAAAGCGAGGAAGGCCAGCGAGCAAAGAGCCTAAAGCCAAAGGCGAACCTAAAGCCAAACCGGGACCTAAACCCAAGAAAGCTAAGGAGGATAAGGAGGCCCCACCAGCTGAAGGACAGGAGAAGATTGATGGAACATTCAAGAAAGTCAAGAGGAAAGTCGATCGCTTTAAGGGCATGTCAGAGGAGGAAGTCATGAAGAAAACACTGCCTGACATTCTTACCCCCAATCTGGACTATGTCATTGTAAGTTTTTCCCATTTTTGCCTAAGGTTGCCTTTTAGCGATCAAGAATGTTAAAGCAAAGCTGGCATTGAACTCGCATGACTGATATAAATCTTATTTTTATGATTCAGATCGGAATTAATCCAGGGCTGATGGCGGCCTATATTGGAAGATGGTTCCCTGGACCAGGAAACCATTTTTGTAAGTAGCATTCAGTTCTACTCATTTTTAACTTTAACATCACTATTATGTTTTACTGTAAAAGATATTCTTCATTAAAACATTTTATTGTTGTCATTATATTGGATATTTTATCTATATTATTGATGTCAACAGAACATTTATACAGTATAAATATACTGTAGGGCTATGAAATCGATTAATCATGATTAATCACATCCAAGATGAGATTACAGAAATATATGTAATATATATTTATATAATCTAATTCATATATAAATATTAATATATATGTATTAGCGATAGTGATACCAGTACCGATAGCTAGGTTGGACCTCACTGGCTGATACCGATTAATCAACCGATAGTACTGAACAAAAACTAAAATAGGGCTTTATTATTAAAAATATATAAATAAATCTGAAGTACTGAATCATACTTTGTAAATGAATAAAAATATTAATATTAAATATCCATTATATATGAATCATTAAAGTTAGTTCAAAGTTCATTAACTAATGTTAACAGAAGCAACTTCAAAATTAAAAAAAAATTATGTGTATATGTTGACATTAACACACTCTAACTAGATGGACATCTTTAAATATCTACACAAAGGCCATAGCATTGAAATAACATGCATATGGATATTGTATGTATGCTCTTCAAACTTCTAATTGCTTCTATTCTAGAACACTTGATGATTATCTTTTTAAAATAACAAAATATGGCTGTCGCACACCAGGCAACAGTGCAGCGCTGTGTCTACACACTGTTTTGTTGTCGGTTTTCGTATAATGACAGACACAACCCGGGAAAACTATCGGCATGGATTTTTGCCGATAAGTTCCGGCAATCAATTATCGGTGCCGATTATCGGCAAAACGGATGCATTGGTCGACCTCTATTCTTTTAGAGTTAATATTACTATGACAATAATGTAAATACAGAAATATTCTAATATAAACTAAAAATTTTATTATAATGAATAATATATTTAATAATAATAATATCTGATTAATAATATATTTTTCAAATATTCTAATATAAAATAACATGTAAATAATTATATTGAATAATATATTTTAAAAAATCTGTTATATATTAATATTTTAAAAATAAATTGTTTAAAATCTTTCAATTTTTAAACTATAATCGTTCTTGTCAATCTTTCAGGGAAGTGTCTGTTCCTGTCTGGATTCACAGAGAAGTTGCTAAATCACATGGATGATCAGAGTTTGCCTGAGAAATATGGCATCGGCTTTACAAACATGGTAGCTAGAGCGACACCGGGAAGCAAAGATCTCTCTAGGTGCAGTAGATAGTCACTCTGCTTTCATTCATGACTGGAAGCGGTGATTTTTCTCTAACCTGTTTTGCCTGTCACGTTCTGCAGCAAGGAGCTTCGAGAAGGTGGTAAAATCTTAGTGGAAAAGATCATGAAATTCAAGCCTCTCATAGCAGTTTTTAACGGGAAATGTAAGTATTCGAACACGGATACAGAATGCGAACTCATATGAAGGCGTGTATTTAACAATTACGTTTGTTTCAGGTATATATGAAATGTTCTGTAGGGAGATATTTGGAAAGAAGCCCAAAACACTTGAATTTGGCCTACAGCCTCATAAGATTCCTGACTCTGAGACGGTAAGAAACCGTATTTTGGTTCACTGCATGAAAAAAGCATAACTCTGTCATATTTGAGTCATACGCTGCATATTACTGTTTTCTGTAGGCGTTGTACCTGATGCCGTCCTCCAGTGCCCGCTGTGCTCAGTTTCCTCGTGCTCAGGACAAAGTGCATTTTTACATCAAGCTGAGAGAGCTCCGAGATCAGCTGAAGGGTGTGATCAAACCAGTGGAGATAGAAGAAGTGAAATACACATTTGATCTCGGCATGGCCAAAGGTACAAGAAGACCATTTATGATTGCCTTCCTTTTCTAAACAAAGTGATTACACAGTTATGGACTGTACTTGACCACATTTTATTTGCCTTCTGTTTTACAGAGGATGCTAAGAGAATGGCCATCAAGGAAGAGCAGTATGATCCTGGTTATGAGGCAGCTTTCGGAGGAGTTTATGGAGAACCAGCACCTGAAGGAGTCCAAAGCAATGGATATTGTAACTTCTCCTCATCTGAGAAAACAGGTTGGTACCATCTTTCTTCTGTGAAACACAAAAAAGGTATTTTGAAGTATGTTCCAGTGTTTTTTTGTCCATGCAATGAAAGTCAACGGTCTTTGGATCATATTGTCAAGTTTAAAATCATTTTTGTTTTTAAATCTCCAGCTGACACAGCTGAGGAAGCGCCTACGAATCCAAATGCAGTTGGCCAGGTTCAGGACGGTCAGTGGATGATGCAGTCTTTTGCCGATCAGATCCCAGACATCGGCAGCTCCTCTCAAGCCCAAAGCTGGGGTGTATGAGGAAGGACAAAGGCTTCAGATGAAGCCTGTCGTTTCCTGTCCTCTTCCAGAGATGCTGTGCCTCTTATCTTCTCAGAATCGAATCCAGGAGTCTTCAGGGGCATTGGTTTCTTTTTCTCCTTTGCGTTGCTGTGACAGTCTGTTACGTTATAATTTCAGGAACGATTTGAGGAATTGCAGTATCACACCAGGTGGCCCAACTTGCACAAGAAGAATCCAATGGCTGCTGTGCTTTTAAAGAAACTATACCTCTGATTTTCAATTTGGGGGCCTTTGAAATCTCAAAAGCCTCTTTAATAAAGAAAAGAACAGTTTTTACATTGAATTTCAATTAGACTTTTTAGGAATTAGCATTTCTATGGAATTGGAGAATATACTTATCTTTTACTTTAATGGTTTAGAGTTATTGACGTTTTTTCAGTAGTTTAGTGTACGAGGTTCTGAGCACTGGTTTATTGCATTGTGATATCAGGGACTGATACTTGATTTTTTTCATAAGGAGCATTCACTATTTTTTTCATTTGATTCATATTTTTAGATGGGACGTATTATGTTTGCTTGTGAAGTAATATTTTAAGTGTAACTACCCAAATTTTTCAAATCGGATTGCAAAATCTGTAAGGATAACTTTTAAGTAATGTTTTCTTACTATCATAATGTGACAAATGTTGCCTTTTTACATGGACGCTACAATGATGGTTTTAGGAGCTTTTATGATGCCACTGCAAGAAAAGTTACAATTACTGGTGACTGTACACTTGAAATGTGTTCCTTATGAGGAAGCATCAGCATCACTGTTCACAAACATCTCTCCGCCTTCAGTACTGTAAAATACAATACAGTATGACTGGTAATACAACTAATCCTGAACATGATATAATTTATGGATTTATCGACATGCTCTTACTTGGTGCTATTTTTACTCTTTCTGTAAACATGATTTTTTTTTTTTCATTAAAATACAATAATGCTATTTTTTGCTTGTACATTCATTTCTATATTAGTATTTTATTTTATTTTTCTAAAATTTTTTCGGTTTTTTTATTAAAAATAATTACACCGTGTATATAAGAAGAGGAGGAACAGAGTTGGTGCTGGTCAGTGAGTTTTTGGTTTGAAGGTAAAGGGAGTTGGTGAAGAGTTGGATATTTCTGTGTACATATGTAACTGAAGATACATATGTAACATGTACATGTACAACTGAAGATAGATATGTAACATCTTTCAAACCTTATTGAGAAAGCTTTCTTCCATATTTGTACAATGATTTTCATTGTCATCTGCCACATCCACAGATACGTCCACATCTCTGGAGTGCACTCAACAAACCTAAAAACAGTCAGGGACTTAGCATGAAAAACAAGACTTTATTATGTCAATTTTACTCCTTTTTGACATATATACCTTAAAAGTGAGTGTGAAGTGATGTGACATACAGCCAAGTATAGTGACCCATACTCAGAATTCGTGCTCTGCATTTAACCCATCCAAAGTGCACACACAGCAGTGAACACACACCCAGAGCAGTGGACAGCCATTTATGCTGCAGCGCCCGGGGAGCAGACAGCAGGTCTGTTGTTCTTAAAAACTCTGAGTGACAAAGCCCTTCCACTCTTCATCATATCTGTAAAATAAGTTCTTTTTTAGTTTTATATACAGCAGATATCAAACATTTTTCACATTAAAGGTGAAATATACTGTAAATGAAATTCATATGCTTACCTGCCCCAGAGTTTTTCAAACTCATTTGGAGTGATGGGCATGTAGTATTTAAAAAAGAAGCTGCTTTAAATCATTTTGGTCATGATGCTTTTAACATCATCACCCAACTAACAAAAGGCCTGCCAACACAACTGTTAAGTAAAAAGTATGTTTTAATTTCTCATTAAACATTTCTCCTCATGGAAGCTGCCATTTTGAGATCACATGATCCCACTAGGAGTGTTCAAAAACGCATTTTTTTATTTCAGTTATTTATTTTTTATTTCACTAATCACAATTTGTATATTGCAGTATGTGAGAAATGGGTAAAATGAGCTTGATTGTCCTGAAAATAATGCCACAATGCAAAAAATCTTAAGGGTCCTAAGAATAAACTTTATTTACTTCATGTGATATTTCTTTTTTTTTTTTTTTTAAGGAAAAATGTGACCATGGATATTACAGTACTGCAAAGGTATAAATATCACGATTGGTCTTTGGTGATGGAGGAAGTCCAGGAATTGTTGTTAATTTATGGCTTCTGTATGTTCCTCATCCAGGACATCAGCAAGAGCACTGAACTGCTCATCGGTCAGATGGAAGTTCAGGCTCTCCAAAGCTCTGCATAGATCACTCTCTACTGATAAACCCTGTTCTGTTCTGCAGAAACAGTTTATCCACTATTATGAATAGCTGTGATTTGATGTGCACAACTGACAACTTTTTTATCATCAAGTTTTTCAATCCAAGAAATATTCTCCATTGCTGCACCAGCTCTGTGCTGCTCACTCCAAATCTGTGACTAAATCACTAGATGAATTTCAGAATTGCATTCAGAGAGGTACATAAACGACAGTTAATATCTCATACCTGTTTCAGTAACTCCCCTGACGATATATCATCCAAAGGGGAAGAGGAAATTACTGAGGACAGATCTGAGATCTCCTCGTGAGAGACAAAACCCACTGACTGTTATGTCAAATACCTGCATAGCTTTTTCATTAAGGCTATAATTCTTCTTTATCTGTAAATCAAAATAGAAAACAGATTTTAATTAAATTAAACCCCTCGAACTGAACTGAACTGACAGTTTGGTTTCCTCAAAAGAAGCCTTCAAGTCCTCTTTTTTGTCCTTGACTCTCTCCAAGAGTAGGTTCTCCACCAAAGAAAGATTCTCATCTGGCACTGACTGAACGGAGGAGGCTGTAAAGAAGAAGTAATAAAATCGAAAATCTCCTCAACAACATGCTTTTCTATCATTACCAAGAAAGTAAACAGCATAGACCATACCAGAGTCAGACTTGATCGTGTTCCTCTTTTGAGAAATCTCCTGTGGAAATCCGAGACGCACTCTTAGCTCTGGGGATGATGTGATTAGCCCCTGTTGTCACAGGCCTCAGATCTAAATGGCTTGAGATTTGAGGCATTTGTGCAAAAGGTGATACCTGAATTTAACAAATACAACATTTTTTTGGTAAGCAGCTTTTTTTGAAATACAGTATTGGTTTTGTTTTCCTTTGTCATTTTTTTTTAATTATTTATAATTTATTATATTTATTATAATATATTATAATGTTAGTCTTCATATATATAAACTGGACTTAATTTTAAACCATTAGAAACTTTTTATTACGATTTTAAGGAACCAGAACGTATTTTTTCATTCAGAAATTATATTAATAAAGTTATATTAATACTAACCCAACTCTCCACAGCGGAAACTCATTCCTGTGTTACATTCGTCTGTCGTAACTGTCGTTGTTCAAATTAAAAACTTGACCACAAGTCGAGGACACTTAGCTGTTCCCATGGATATGGGTCTGGCTGTCAATCAGGAGAGTTGGCTCCGCCTACTGGAATGCTTAACCAACCAGTAATCAGGTTGTACACTGAAAAGCGAATAAAACTCATATAATATTTTTTGCAAACCAAACAGTACCTGATGATAAAGAATGCAGATTCCTGTGGAACGTCAAAACTGCAATTTTGCCCCACCATATCTTTTAAGGAAAATAGTGACTAACATGACGAAGTTGTTCTGTCCTCCTCCGCCAATCATCATTGCCGAGGGGGCGTGGTTACCCAAGTGTCATGGCGGCCACCGGGACATTTTAGTGTGCCAGAGACAGACCGCGGATTGTGCTGTATTAACGTGAACTGTGTTTATTATCATATTGCGGATATTTGAATGTAAAAAAGTCTTTTAAACATGGGGACCGTGCATGCCAGGGTAAGCGCATTTTTCCAAAGTTGTCGGAAAAGCTAAAGTAATGACCTCTGAACAGAGTCTTTGAATGACAGGCCGAGTTCAGGATGACGTTTAGTAATACACATTAATCCAGATTAACTGTCAGTAAGATAATAAATCAACTCTCCACACATAAACGCTCGCTCTCACTTTAACACAAACTCATGTCGCTTTGGACATGAACAAACTATAGCTGTCATACAATACTTATCTCACTGCTTTTGTATTCGCACACTTCTATAGTATCTGATGTAGTTTTACATATTGACAGTGATGATATAATTTATACTAGATATCAGGTTTCTTTCTGAGTATGCTTACTACTTAATATAACATCATCTCATAGATCACTTCACTCTCTTGTACATATTCTGTTGACCCAGAGTTCTGGATCCCCCTTCCTATGCAAGGGCCTGAACTGGGGCTTCAAGCAGATGACATGGACCTGGGAGAGAACCAGAGCATGAAGAAACAAGAAAGAAGTTCTGGAAAATAAAGATGTGAGATGGATTTCATGTGATTGATCTATCCACTGCTTGTACATGCAGAAATGTGGTTTTGTATCAGGCATATTGTTATTTTTTTTTAATGTATTTTAATTGTTTAGGTTGTAGTACAGCATGTGCACATCGGTGGTCTCGGAAGAACAAAGGAAGACATTTTAACATACGAGATTGCAGATGTTTTCCGTGCCAAAAACTTGATTGATGTGAGTATCACTTTATATAGATGCTGCTAAAATTACGCTATTAAATAATATTACATGCTTTCATTTTTACTTAATTTATATAATTCACCTTAATAATAATTATGTTACAGGTAATGAAGAAGTCCCATGAGGCCAGACAGAGACTTTTGCGTCTGGGTATATTCAGAAATGTGGAAGTTGTCATTGACACCGCTGAAGGTATGACTGCTGAATTATGCAAACAACCAATTGTAAATAACCAATAATCTAAGTGATGCATCAAAGTCT
The DNA here is from genome assembly GCF_018340385.1 of Cyprinus carpio. NCBI lineage: Eukaryota > Metazoa > Chordata > Actinopteri > Cypriniformes > Cyprinidae > Cyprinus > Cyprinus carpio. The sequence goes on along the minus strand of NC_056596.1, from coordinate 20,948,597 downwards.
GAATTCCTCTCAAAACAGGTGCTGATGCGCTACCAAATGGACTAGATGTGACATTCGAGGTGAAGGAGCTGAGGCGAATGACAGGAAGTTACAACACCATGGTTGGAACAACGAGGGAAGCATGGTGAGCTACTGACTCCTGCATCGTCACTGTTGGCTGTGTGTCTACAAGAAACCAAAATTATTTACAAAACTGTTGTTCTGGCTCTTATTTCAGGTGCTGGGTCTGAAATTACCCAATGTTTTTGGCCGTGCAGAGAAGCTGACCTTCCAGTTCTCTTATGGGACTAAGGAAACCTCTTATGGGGCCTGTCCTTTCTTTCAAGCCCCAGCCTGGACACTTTGAGCGCAAGTATGTTTCTTGGCCTGGTAATGAAGATTTCTATTTAAAAATGATATTTTGATTTGTTTGAAATGTCATGTTGGCCAGGTTAGTCATTAAAGTTAAGAACATTTCTTATTAGTAAACAATCTTTACATAATATTCATTAAGGCTTAAAAAACACAATTTAATTTACTAGATACTGTAAACATTTAAAATGTATCTCATCTGGGAAAACAAAACAAAGTTTTATAATTCCTGTTAAATTCTAGAATAAACTAGCAAATCATCATTCACGGCTATGACAACTAAAGCCTATTTGGAAATATTCGATATGTCCTACACTACGATATAGCCTTCTGGAATAATGACTGACTATTTTTGAATACTACAGTATAGCTCCGATTACTAGATGTTATAGTAATTATGTTTCAATGGTAGCTTTGTGATTTTCCTAGGTTTTGCTGTTGACAACTTACTCATTCTTTCAGCTTCTTCCATTAACTTGTATAAAGTCACAGGGCAGTTCCCATGGGCTCACTCAGAGAAAACAGATCGAGGGGTCTCCACAGAGTTCAGTGTAAGGGATTTATTTATTTTTACAATTTTGTTTAATTAAAATTTGTTTTATTTTTACTTTATTATTTTGTATCTTTTATTATCTCTTTAACAAAACAAATATGATTTTATTTAATAAATAACGGTTTATTAGATTTTAAGTCAAAAGCTTTAGTATATGTGTTAAGATTAAAGAAATGTAATCACCAGTCCCCCATCTGGGAGGACGACATCACAACTTTGAAAGGGGGTGGAGGGGGTGTGGAGGGGGAAGCCTGGGTTGTCTGGCCCGTTACGTCCTCCTTCGCTGTCAGTGAGGAGAGTGGCCATTCCTGAAGTCCTCACTTTCCGTATGTTTTTTCTCTGAAAATTGTTATTACACTCATTGATCTCGTTTAGGTTTTTAAATATCTATGATGTTTTCCCCACCAAGGGCACAACCAATGGTCATCGGAAAACACGCAATTCTACCATGCCTTCCAAGAAAAGGGTGCCTTACTGAAGATCAACCAGGGTTTGTTTGAATCAGTTTGTTTGTTCCTTATAAGAAATAGTTTATCCAATACTGTCATTTTTAACTTAAACTTTGTGTGGTCTGTTAGAACTGGCAGGGTTACACTGGAGGAGATGTCAGTTTCCTGAAGGAGGACTTTGAAATTCAGCTCACAAAACTCTGTTTTCGGGGACTCGGTGAGATGCTGTGTGGTAGGGGAAACTATTGCTTATGTTTCTTTATTGCAATGTTATTTTAGTATCATTAATATACTATTATAGTATTTATTCAAATTTTAAGTAGTTGTAGTACTCCAACATGAATTAGAGCTCAAAATTAGAAATGGGCAAACTTAATGAAACTAATAGTATCTATATATTTGTGTGTCTATGTATGCTTATGTAGTATTGGGAAATAAAATTTTTGTTTGGATTTTTACATTTAAATATATGTATGGAGATACTATAATATATAATATATTATATATATATAATATTATATATTCGTAATATATATAGATAATAGATATATAGATATATATGTTTATATATATATGAATGGATATAGACATATTCTATATATATATATTATAATATATATATATGTATGGATATATATTTTTATGGATATTATTATATATATATATATCTATATACAATATATATAATATCTATATATATAATAATAATATATATATAGTACCACAGGACAGGTCAAAAGTTTCGGAAAACATTACTATTTTTATGTGTTTGAAGAAGTTTATTCTGCTCATCAGCCTGCTTTATTGATCAAAAAATACAGTAAAAAAAAATGTAAGAGTGGAAATATTCTTACAACTTAAAATAATAGTTTTCTATTTTGAATATACTGTAAAAAAATAAATTTATTCCTGTGATGCAAAGCTGATTTTTCAGCATCATTACTACAGCCTTCCTGTGTCACATGTAACCATCCAGTCTATCACATGCATCATTTAGAATCATCATTCTGATATGCTGATTTATTAGAGTGTTGGGAAACAGTTTCCTGCTGTCTAATATATTTGATGAATAAAATGTTAAAAAGAACTGCATTTATATTTAAAAAAAAAAAAAAAAAAATCTAGTAATATATGGGGTTCTAGTTAATATATTTTTTCTTTACTATCAATTTTAACAATTTAAACACTCCTTTGCTGAATAAAAAGTATTGATTTATTTTAAAAAAAGAAAGACATTTTTTTTTTTTTCTGTATTTTTGATCAAATAAATGCAGGCTTCTTTCAAAAACATTAAAATAGTAAATGTTTTCCAAAACTTTGACCTGTACTGTATAATATAATATTATGTTTATATATGTGTCTATATATATTAGATATATATATATATATATCTATAATATCTCTAATGTAGTTTGTGTGTGATGTGTACGATTATTTTTTTTAATTAAGTGTAACATTTGTTTTACAGTTAAAGTAAAAAGTTTTTAATAGTCATAGTTTTTGAGTACCATGATAACATTAGTTTGTTGATGTTTTTATCAAAAACGCTTTGAGGGCTTCTTCTCTTTAGTTTTTTTTATCCGTTCAACGTCAAACAAAATGAAATTAGAAAATGTTTCCCTGCCTGGCAACTAATTGTTGACAACAAAAGTCGATATTATAATTATTAAAAAACAAACACAAATAAGTTCAATTACAGAATTTTGTTCACACTTTCGGCACTCTGAAAAATAATTTTGTTACCGGCAACAAAATGTTCTTCTAAAAGGGTTCCATTTGGCATTTTATTTTCCTTGTGTTTGTAGGTGCTCTCTACCCTCTCTGTGGGGCGGTATGTTGCCTGGCCCTCGGAGGACAAAACCCCTCCTCTATCGCTGGCAGGTTAGTGAATTTCCTCTGTCATTGGTAAGAATAAACCACCAAACACTCAAGAGTACTGTTGTTTTTTGTATTTAAATGTCTGTTTTATAGATTCTATTTGGGGCCGGCGTCCGGACCAGTGTGAGGGGCTTCCTTCAGGCATGTACAGTATCGCCCTCAGAGTGGAAGGTCACTGACGCTGGAAGTGACAGCTCAATATCTCAATATTCACAAACTAAGGTTTGTTTTCCCCTCTCACTTTGATGAACAGGCGATTACCTCGGTGGGGAGGTGTATTGGGCTGGAGGGCTTCATCTGTACACCGCTCTCCCATTCAGGGGCCAGGCAGAGGCAGCTTCGGAGAACGTTTTTAGGACACATTGTTTCTTCCTCAATGCCGGAAACCTGTGTAACCTCAACTATGGTGAGATAAGAACGGCTGCAAAGGGTCATTGTTCTCCTTCTTTTTACTTATTAGTGTTTTGCTAAAATTTGAAAATCATCCCCATAGGTGGAAGGACCAGGGGGGCACACCTGAGCAAGCTGGCCGAATGGATCCGCTGGGTCTTATGGAGCGGGTTATTGTGTTTGCCGGTCTAGGGGACATCGCTCGCCTGGAGCTCAACTACTGCATTTGCCCATGGGGGCGTCCGATCAGCGGCGAGACAGGTAGACAAAGTCAGAGATACTCCACAATAATCAAATCACAAACACATTAATGTACTAGGCATTATCCTACTATTATGAATTGTAATTGTAATATGCTTTTGCGTTTTGTTCTCTCAGGATAGGTGATGGAGTGCAGTTTTGGGGCTGGAATCCGCTTCCTGTGATACCACAATTCCCCTCCCCGCTTTGGAACAAAGAAGCAGTTCTGTCACTTTGTACTTGTGCTAAAGGATATTTCAGGTACGGGATTTTCCATTTTTTCCAGCAGCAAAGTAATGCAGTTAAACGTTGGCTCATTTTTTCAGTGTTGGCAAACATTGCTAAAAAAGGGTTCTAAAAAACCAAAAAAAGTTTGGTTAGGGAATCAGTTGCCCATTTAAAAAGTGTATGTTACTTCATAGGGACAGAATATATCGGACATCAGTGGCTCTTATTGTCATATTTATTTGTCAGAAACAGTCAGTGTTCAAAGGGGTAAATAATTGTTTTGGCCTTTATTGTGGTTTTCTTTGTGTTTTTTTTCAAAGTGTTCTATTTACACACACACACACAAATAGTTTAATAAATTCTATATATTTAGATAATATAACACAAAATATAAGTCTATGTATTTATATAATAATATTAAACAAAAGTCGACAATACATATAATTTATAGAAAATTAAAAATAATAAAGATTTTAAAATAAAAACAACTGGGCTTATAGTTCTAATTCTATTAATCCTAGTAATCCATAGTTATAAGTTGGCATTTGTGTAAATAATGAAAATTTCAACAAAATGTACAAATAAAGTTAGTTCACACTTTCTGCACTTTTAATCATAAACACCAAGTAATTTATCATCATTCACTATTTTCTGTACTCCTGTAAAACATTTGTCAACACACTGTCACGGCCATATTTAAAGACTATTTGGTCGTGGATCAATAAGCATACAGGTAACTACTAAAACACATATAAGTTTAAAAATTATTAAACTATCCATCTTACACAACATATGGGAAATGTTTTTCATTACAGAGTGGATTTTCGGGAGGGAAAATGTGGCTCAATGAAAAAACATTAAGTAGTAACCATCATGAAAAGAAAGAGCAGTTTAGCTGCCACTGCTATGTTAATTGCTTTAAAACATTCATCATAATCCTAAACATATAAAAAAATTAAGAGAATAGCAAATCTGATGTATAACATCAAGTCCCACACAAACGAGGGGGAACAATCTAAGATGATATATCTTATCACTGTAGCTCTCCACTGAGAAAAAATATCACCTGTGCAGTGTCCATATTAAGTCCGGTAGGGGCAGAATCGAATTCCCCCCAACAATGTATGATGCAAATTAAAGGGACAGTTCACCAAAAATAATGAATTCTGTCATCATGTACTCCACCACCTTTGTCATTCCAAATTTGGTATAGGAACTTTCACATTTGGGGGAAAAAACTATCCCCTTTAAAACATGTAGTATAAAACCTGTTTTGGTTGAATTCTGATGCTAAAGATCCACAGTTTACCCTCACAAGTGTACTGTTTTGTGGTCATTTGGCCCACTGTCAGGGACAGCGGTCATGGCAAAAGGACATATTATTAATCAGCGGAGAGCCAATGAAGTGTCCCAAACATATGAAGTAGAGTGTGAGAGTCCGACACACGGCTATCCCACATGCTCCACCACAAATCCTTGGCATTTTTCCTGTAAGAACAATATACAACAAAACAGTCATTTGTACATATATATATATATATATATTTCTGAGTCGTTTCATGCACTGAATGATTGTGGTGGCTTACATGAGGATGGTATGCGTGACATGATTCCGGTCGTCTGCGAATCTTCTGAGATTTTCATCCTGTTGCACTTAAAAACTGTGGCGTTATGTTCAAAGGAGTTAAGAAGACCTCAGTTTCCCACAAAGCTTAACTAAAACCACATTTCAAAAACAAAAGAAAAAACTCATCATCATGGAAGGATATATTTGACCTCTCTGGGCGCGAGTGTAATGGGGGCGTACTGTCGGGGAGCAGTCGCAGTCGGCCTGGACCCAACCAGCATGACCAGGTTTACTGTTAGGAACCTGCTGTAGGACAAACATCCTGAAACATGACAGAGGAAAGGGAGAGAGAAACTGACAAATTGTTACTGGCACAAACCCACCAATCTGAGGACAATCTGACTGATGGACTTACTTCTGACAACGGCCACATTTGATGATCTCTGTTGGTCTCTCTGATGGATGTGTCATACATGAAGCCAGGATACTCTGTGTTTTACCAAGGCGGCATTAGTTCCACTTTCTTCTGTGTCTGTGAGCTGGAGAAAACAAGATGTTTTCTTTTATAAACCAATAGATAATGGATTCAATTAATGGCTATTTCGTTATATATGCGGAATATATTGATCTGCCTTAATATGTTTATACAAACTTTAGAGGCCTTTCATACATTAAAATGTCTAGGTCAGTAAAGCAGTTAGCAATACAGTGTATTAGCACAACTGTTTAATAATCTCTGATTAATAATGAGCACTATGTATCGAATGTCACTATTTGAAATGCTTACTTTCCCATTGCCGCAATAAATCAGGGAATTTCTAAACTTTCAGACTAGACTAATATTGTGTCTATAAAAACCTATTTCCATGCTAAAGGCACTACAGATGACTAAGGCATTTCATTAGCTACAAATGACCATCTCAGGCTCTAGTTGGATCCTGGCTAAAGAAAGGCACAAACTAGAGATGAAGGACGTGTTCAAATACACATGTGGATACTTACTTGCATGAAACCCAGCTTTAGCTGAACAATGTCAATGACAAACAATCACAGCAAAATAATGAACAACAATGGAAATGGAGAATGAAGAAAGAAAATGAAGCGAGGCAGACACTACATGTGATGACACATTAAATGATACACAAATATTACGGAGATTAAGATTACATGCTTGGTTGTTTGAGGATTTCTTAAGTTTGAAAGTGTGTGTGAACTAAAAGCACATCATGACAAACTGCAACGGCCTCTTTTTATTATATTGTGCAGTTCAGTCCAGTCTCAACAGTTTTACTGTTACTGTTACTTTCATAACTTACCATCCACTACATAGTCATTATGCCAAAGTCCACAGATGTTGAACTCTCCAACAGAAACCTGTAAGTTTCAAAAATAAGGATACATTTTACTGGGGCAAATCATATTTACATTTTAAATGAATAACATATTTTACTGTTCCCCCTGGTTTCACAACCTCAAACAGCACTTACATCACAAAATGTGAGAAAGAACCATTTTATTATTGCCAGCAGACCGTAGAAAAGGCTGTGAGATGAACAGAGGTAGATTGTCAATGGTGTCAGCACAATATAGGACTGCATTATGCATTAAAAAGATAGGTTTCTCTTTAATAGATGCTAAGTTGTGTACGTACGCTGAGCAGTGGTCGCGCTCCACTAGTGTGATGATGGGCGTTCTTACACATGGCCTGGTAGTCATACAGCGTCACCCTGCAGAACAATATACAGTAGCATTACTTCATGTTCAAATTTTCAAAGTACCACCAAATTTTAAAGTAATAATTCACCAAATAATTAAATTTATTCTATTCTATTCTATTCATTTATTATATGAATAAAAAACAGTATCTGAGGAGTCCAGTTACCTTTTAAACAACCCAGATTTTAGTAACTGGGCCATGACAGATCCATCTATTTCCCCAAAGAATTTACCAACCTGTGTGAAAAACAAAACAGAGTCACGGAGAATAAATCATACAGTGAAGGATTACTCTATACAGAGTTTAGCTATACAGTATGACACACTATGAAATCATGGTCTGAATCCCATGATGAATAAACACACATATAAACACACACACCACCTGCGCACTCATAGACAGATGATGCAAACAGATGCCTGAATCTGCCCTGTCTGCCCCACGGCAATCTGGGATTCGACTCCATAAGCATTTAATCTCCTGGCTACTGCTCACATAGCTACAGTACATGTGTTGGCTATAAAACAGCTGCGGTTATGGTATGAAACCATTGTGATCATAAAGAAATGGATATGTAACAAAATACACCAGGATCTCCAACCCTGCTCCTGGAGAGCTACCATCCTGAAGACTTCAGTTCCAACCCTGCTCCAACACACCTGTCTGTCAAGTAGCCCTAAACACCTTGATTAGCTGGTTCAGGTGTGTTTGATTAGGGTTGGGAACTGAAATCTGCAGGACAGTAGCTCTCCAGGAGCAGGGTTGGAGACGCCTGAAATACACAGTATTTACATTTTCATACATGATGAAAATAATAATCACAACAATTGAAATAAAACATTTTTATAGTCCACTGTGTATTGTCAATAGTGTAATAGTACACAACTCACACAGAATTCACTTTTAGATCAAGCAGCTTTCTTTTGGTCAACGGCATGAATATTGTCAATTTAAAGGATATTTTTGTCACAGCAAAAAAAAATTATTGTATGCAAGCACCATATTCATTTGCATAAAGTGCTTCTTCTCTATTACGATGATCCTATTTCCTGTATGCACTCTACTCTCCTATAAATAAAAGCCCAAGCGCTAAAATTAAAAAAGATTTGGTGACCTTTCCAAGCTTATCCAATTTTACCAAGTCCATTTTCATTCTCTCAATCACTGTCTTATTTGAGACTCCATCTATTTGCTTCAAGGACAAACTTGTGGTATATTATCTAGTCCTAACGGGAGAATATCCGCTTATCTCGTCACCTGCCCTTCACATCAAACCTCCTGGGCAAGGACAAACATGCAGCTAAAACAGGGTCACCTAACACAGCTCACCCTTTTTCATTTTATGCGCTTCTCTTCTGTGACAAAAATGCTGTTGAGGCATGTTGTCAAAAAGGTCAATGTGTGTTCAACAAAGTGTATGAAGTACTCACATCTCCTTTTTCCTTTGAGACCATTATGAAGCCATTATTGTCAACAAGATAACAGTTTCACATCCTGTGAAAAAACAGTTGGATTAGAATTGAATCCCCTTGTTGAAACTGGATCAAAAATTCATTATAGTTAATCGGTTTGTGTAAAATGAACAACGATTCACGGGATTACATAAAGATAAACACAAAGAAGAGTCAATTAGCTTCACTCACAATGCTATCACAGCTGAGAGGACAAATACCGTCCACATCACTGCACTGCAAAGAGTAAGAAGACAACCGCAAAGGCTTTAGTAAATGGACAAGAACATTTTATCAAATGCATTATATTGAGTAAACACTACAGTGGTGAAATTGCTAAATTAAATGTATAGAGATTACATTACGGCACTTTCTATGAATGGGGCCTAAAAAGAGTCTTTTGCAACTCTGTTTCTAATATTTGGTGCATGTTTAAATTTGTGGGGGTTGTGTGTAAATAAAAAAAAAGTAATGGGACACCAAAGTGTAGTACCACATAAATCAAATGTGCCTTAGAAATAAAAATGCATTACTTACATCTGTGGTGTTTGGCTGACAGCAGGAAATAGAGGAAGAAGAAGAAGAAAATTAGAAAAATGGTTAAATGTTTTAGATAGTTGTTTGTGTGTGTGTTGCACTAGATTGCAAAAACAACAAGAAAAGAGCCCTTGTGTTTGTTTGTGTTAAACCCCAGAAGGGACCATAAGTCATTGTGGCAAATTGCATTGAATAAAGTGTTTGGTAAGTTGCAAGCATCTTGATGAATTGCTTGGAGGCCTGCAGACGTGGAGCATGTACATGTATACCCTTAGAAATCTCCAGTGACAAATACTATTTGCTCATTCGTCAGTGTGAGGTGGACAGGAACAGATACACACCATTAATCGAAGACCTTCAGGACCGCAACACTTAATATTACTAGATTGTTGCCATTTGCAGTCTGCCTCTACACTACACACACTCAAGAAATACGGCTCAGTGTGCTGTGTTAATATGAAGGAATTTTCCGAATAGATTTTTTACAGTTGTTTGCGTATTTTAAACACATAGCATTGTGAATTGTTTTTGGGTTGAAGATAATGTCCATCATTTAACAGAAAATGTAAAAATTTTCTTGCAGGACATTATCTGTTTTTTTTTGTTTGTTTTGTTTTTTACATACAGTGACAGATTCACACCTGTATTCACTTTTCATATTAACATTTTAACATGTATAATTTAGTATTTGTTAATTATACATTATATATTTGTTAATTATATAATATAATATATATATATTTAATTAATTAATTATATGTATTGAAATATTTAACATATATACATACTAATAATACAAATATCTAATATGAATATTTTTTAAAGGTCGAACTCACTTGTTTGGCAATAGACATGAACACTCTCTCCAGCAGGACCAGCGGATGCCTGCATTCCAATAGCTGCACATGGAAGAAAATAATAATAATAAAATCAGAAAATTTTCAGATCATTTTATAGAGGTTGCATTCTTATTTCTAGATTTCTGCTGAGGATTACAAATATATATATGTATATGGGGAAGTCGTGGCCTAATGGTTAGAGAGTCGGACTCCCAATCGAAGGGTTGTGAGTTCAAGTCTCGGGGGCCGGCAGGAATTGTGGGTGGGGGGAGTGCATGTACAGTTCTCTCTCCACCTTCAATACCATGACTTAGGTGCCCTTGAGCAAGGCATCGAACCTCCAACTGCTCCCCGGGCGCCGCAGCATAAAAATGGCTGCCCACTGCTCCGGGTGTGTGTTCACAGTGTGTGTGTGTGTTCACTTCTCTGTGTGTGTGCACTTCGGATGGGTTTAAATGCAGAGCACGAATTCTGAGTATGGGTCACCATACTTGGCTGAATGTCACGTCACTTTGTTTTTTTTGTTTATATATATATATATATATATAGATATATGATATATATATATATATATATATATATATATATATATATAATATATATAGAATAAAAAAACTTAATAAATATTTACAATATTTGGTAAAAACAAACAAAAAATATTATTGCCAGGATCTTTAAAATACTTTTCTCAACAGTTTTCCAGTCAATTCAATATTTTAGAGCAGATCATAACAAGATAAATTAATATTTAGTTAACAATTTACATGAATAATATATTAATAATAATAATAATAATAATAATAATAATAATTATTATTATTATTATTATTATTATTATTATTATAAAGTTTCAAGATTTTTCAAGCTATGGAAATCTTCATTTTAAAATTCCCTGATATTTCCAGGTTTTCCATGAGCAAAACAACCCTGTATTAATGTTTTGCTTGACAACATCTGTTGACGCTGTATATCACACGATTAATCCTCATATGTTCAAAATCATAAGCTACAGCAAAGAGCCATGAAAAAGAAGCTACCATTTTCTAAGCTGTATCAGCTGATGTTTTATCTCCTCTGCCCCCTCCTCAGTCCATCCATCTCTCTCTCTCTCTCTGGCCGAGCAGGCAGGCACAGACTGTTCTAATGTTAGTCCCACTTACTGATGTGAGATCCGCACTCATACACCTCTGGACTTTTCAAGCTGTGAACAACTGCCAGCTCCTCTTGTTTTCTTTCATTTTTTGTTGTTTCGCTCACTCTGTCTTGAGAGCTTGAGAGGAGTAATCATGAGGAACCATAGATGAGGACTACTGGAAGGTATGTGCAGGTCTGATTTGCTTTTAGTGCAATCATATCTCACTGATTAGGGTTAAATAAAATCAATGGTCGTTATTTTGGGCTCATTCAATATTTAGGACTTTCGTTAGACAGAATATTTGCTTTCTTTACAACAGTTTTTAGTTCATTACCATTTAATTCTTAAATCGGGGTGCTTTTGATAAATTTCCTTTAGGCTTTTATTTCTATTCTAGATCTATAGAACAAACATGTATAACCAGATATAAAAATATCTCTTTTTTTTTACAGATTTAATTCAATTTTACGTATTATGCAAAAGTGCACATTCCAGCATGCAAAATTTGATCCTCTTTTCACTGATAAAGCGGATGTTGTGTTCTCAGCTCTGATTTATTATCTAATGGTGTGGACAGTTTAATCCTTGATAGTTTAATGCAACAAATGTGACAGAATAAAAGGAGAAAGATTATATATTGTGTATTTTATACACACAAGTACATGCATAGCAAATTATCTTTTTAACCTAATAATTTAAATTAATAAAATGCTCAAAAACATATATGAGTATAGTGTGGAGTAGCTGGAAATATACTTTTCCTCATAGCGCCTTTAGTTTTTTACTTGGCTTTTTTCTCTCACAACAAACAATTGGCCTCTGGGCAGCTTTTATACAAAGTACTCTCTTTCACTCTTTCTTTGCCTTCTGAAGACACAAATCCATTTCAGGTCTGCATTGTTTTTTTTTAGACCTCATGATGTAATATATGTTCAGCCTTCACAGGGCATTCATTTAATTTAATAATTCATTTTAATTACAGTCAACTTAATAGTAATGTCAAGCATAATCTGCACCAGCAGAACATGGATCTTAGAGGAGTCGTCTTTCTTCATTCATTCTTCACTCATTCGTCTAATAGTGTTTGCTTGCTTTGTTACCATTATCTCAGCAATTCCAGGTGAATTTAACCAATTTCCTGGTGGATTCATCATGATGGAGAAGGAAGCCATTTATTTGGCCTAGACCAGTGGATGCCCCGTTTGCTCAGAAACTGTTTACAAACAGGGTTTGGTGGACAATGCAGACCAGGTTGAAACATTATAAGTAAGATCCTCAACTTATTACGGCATCCTCAACCTTCTCAACTCTCACAGTTTCCTAACTCTCTCCATTTTCTTGTAGTTTCCTCAGGTCTCTTAGTGACTCTTCTGAGCCTTTGTGGAGCATCTAAAAGTTGTCCATCAGGCTGTTCCTGCAATGTCAACCACACAGACTGCAGTGACCTTAACCAACTGGCTTCCTTGGACTCCATCCTGGACCAGCTTCCTTTTGACACAAGCTACCTCAACCTCTCAAATAACAACTCCACCATTTGTGGAACCTGGGAGTTGTTGTTTTTCCAATTTTAATGGGCTGCTACATCTAGACCTCTCCAGAAACCTTCTCTCCAGCATCAACCCTGGGTGTTTTTCCAATCTCAGCAGACTGCTTCATCTAGACCTCTCCAGAAACCTTATCTCCAGCCTTTTCCCTTCAAGCTTTTCTCCCACTTGAATAACCTGGAAGTCCTGGATCTCTCTGAAAACCTCCTTGTGAGGCTCCCCGTTAACTTGTTCTCTGACCTCGGCAGCCTAACAGAACTGGCTCTAAGAGACAACAGGCTTAAGGAACTGAATCCAGATCAGTTCAAAGGCCTGACTGAGCTTAGGCGTCTAGATCTTTCCTTGAACAGTCTCAGCTCTGTGCCCACACACCTATTAGATGGGCTCCAGAACCTAGTGTGGCTCTCGCTTATGGGTAACAGGCTGAGAACTCTGCAGCAGACTTCACTTGAGCAAGCAACTGCTCTACAGCACCTTTTGCTTGAGGGAAAAGTATGGAATTGCAACTGCAATTTAATTCCACTCAAGCATTGGCTGGAATGGATTATTTATACAGGTGAGAGAAGTTATTTATCACTGCTGGGAGTTAGTGATGTACAATATATCAACATTATATAGATTATATGCCGATTTAGAGAGATTTCAGAGATTTAAAGTCACAGTGTAAAAAAAGTAGTGACAGATCTTATCCTTGTTGTGATGTAAATCTGAGTGAAATTAATTATTTAAAAAATGTATGGTGGGATGTGGTTTCTATGCATTGGTTATTGATTGAAAGGAGGTGGAGATGAATGCGAGTTGCATTTGATTGTAAAAAAGGACAGAGTTTAACAAACTAAATGATTGGATAAATGTGACAAACATCACAAGACAGAAGTATGTTAATGCTGAATCTTGCAAGCTCATTTAGTCTATTTTTACATTTAGATTACCTTTGTCATCATTTAACTCTCACAAAAACACCAATAATTCAATGACACTGTTAACTGCAATCTTTAGCAAAACCCAAAATGAATACCCATTTTTCATAGTATATATTATAATGCCGCGATGTGATAATTATAATGTTGTGATGTCTAAATTCACTTGTAGTTTTTTTAGCTGCTCCACCCATCCATGTTCATTGACTAAGATAAAATACATCATAAATTAATATATAATATGCCAAATAATATGCAAATATATATGTATATATATATATATATATATATATATATATATATATATATATATATATGTGTGTGTGTGTGTGTGTATGTTTTTGTATATATAAATGAATCATAAAATAATAAATTATGAATGAATATTATAGAAATTCATATTTATTTTATTTAATTTTTAAGACCAAATATTATCAAAATTATTTACTGACTATTTATCTGTTAACAGCCAAAACACAAAATTATAGGCTTATTGGTATTGGAATATAGGCTTATATCTGCCTATTTGTCAGAATTTTCATATATTTAATAAATCTATTAATCTATAAATTTAAATATACTCTATATACATATTTAACATATACCATACATTTAACTTTTTACATTTTTAATTCATATTTTAAATTAATTCTCAATCTCCATAAAACATTTGTCTTTCTCTTTTATCATTCCATAGGTGGCAATGTAGATTCTGTCAACTGCTCCTTTCCTGCTAATTTGCATGGTAAGGATCTTCGCAGTATCCCTATGGAGATGTTTAGACACTGTTACCCCCCTCTATCTTGGAGACCAGGAGCCCGTCTGCTGCTGAGGGCCACCAGGTACCAGCCGGGTCGGCCGGAGACTGCATGCGCCAGCGGCTGCATGCGCCAGCGTCTACCGGTGAGCGTGCGTCGAGCGACTGCCACAGTGGTGGTAGCTGGGGTGGTGTGTGGCATGGTGTGTGTGATGATGGTGATAGCAGCCACCTACGGCTGCATCTACGCAATTCTGATGGCTCACGAACAGCAGCAGTTGACAGAGGGAAACAGCCAGCAGCAACAGCCGCTGATGGTGGCTAAGGAACCAGAGCAGGATGAAAAGGAGGATCTGATGTCAACTATCCGAAAGGGAGCAGTAGCCACAGAGTGTGTAGGTGGATGGCGTTTCCTCCAGAAGTGTGTGTTTAAAGCACATGAGGAACCTACTGGAAGCTACAGTTTATCATTGATGAACATATATTTATAAATGTATGTTTGGGAGCAAGAGATGGAGAGCAAATGACCCAACATAGATTAGGAGCAATTACGGCTCATACAAACTGGTTCAAAAAGACTCAAAAAGCCAAATATAATAAACTGTTAGCTGTTAAGTATGTTTAAGAATATACTGAATATGATTTCATGTAAAACTTCTATATTTTCCTATGAAATTCTCCTAAGAAACCAGCTCTGTGTTTCTTGTAGTTGCAATCAATCAGTTGTTAATTAGCATATTAAATAGTACACTTTTCTAAAATTGAAAAACAGAATAATATTTTAAATATATATGTATGTTCAATATTTAAGTAACGTATGTCTACATTAGGGATTATTATTTTCATGTTATTAAAATTCTATATTATTTGGTCAAAATAAAAGAAAAATAATACACTAACAACTAAAATCAATCATTTTAAATGCAACAAGACATTTATAATGTACAGAATGAAAAATGGATATTTATTTTCATATGTGCAAAAGATTATATTATATTTAACAGTGTTATTAATTAGCTTATTCAAACACAAAAGACTAACTGTGAGCATTAGATGGTGACAAAGGTATTATAAATGTATAAATAGGGGAAATGAGCATGAACAATTAAATATTTAATATCAGCCCAAAAAATTCTAATATGGTCTCAAACTTTTGGAACCTACTTCATTTTGTATAACTAATAATGTGCTGAATGATCACAAAATGATATGTTGAATGTAAAATCAGATTTGAGCAAACAATGACAGACAGATATCTTACCTCCAGCAATAGCTGTTCTTTTCCCTTCAGTAACCGTCACAGATGTTACCGCCACAAAAGTGTTCTTCCCTGTTGGACAGAGGTCATCCATTAATTGATGTTCTTTTATGTTAAGTAACCGTCACAGTAGTTTACTATAGCTGATGAACTGTCACATAAGCACCTTTGTTTATATCATCGTGCGGGACATAGAAGAAGAATTGACCAGGTTTGTTCTCAGCTGCCATGCGATACCAAAATGGGAAAGTGGTCCACTGTGAAGAGGTTCTCTTTGTCCACAGGGGTCAAGAACTTCCTGTGAGGTCAAAGTATTAGGAAATTTGGGGAAAGACCAAAATCTCTCCGTTTTTTTATTGTTTCAATAACATATTTCAAATGAGAAATTAAATCTGACAATGGTATCAAATCTTTTCTCTTTATCTCAAAACACTTTAAAAATGTATTTTAGGTGGTACAAATGATAATACATGATAATTAAAAAATATACAATTTCTATACATGCTGTTTGTTTTTTAAAATCGTTCACTCACTTTCCAACACGTTTCTCACTTCCTGCATATCTGATCACACGCATGAGCCCAGAGCGGGTTCCCAGGAAAGCCGACTCCATGCCTTCATCTACGCTATACAGAGATAAAAGCAAAAAAGAATGACTATAAACACTGACTCCTTGTTTTTTTTCCCAAAAAGTTCTTCAAAATAAAAAAGAGACACACAAAAAAGCACAACATACAAAGATTAAATAAAGCCTCTTACCCTGGGGCGGTTAGCGTAAGTGCTGTCCAGTAGGCCCCTCCAGTGGTGCTGTTACCACTGCAATCGAAAAGAACTTGCTGAAGAAAGTATCTCATCACCTGATGCAAAAATAAAACCTTTACTTTAAGAATAGCATATGGTTACTGTTACTGAAGATGATAAAATGTGTTAAACAGAGTTGAAAGTACACTCTTATTGTTAGTTGAAAACATTCAGCAAATTAGCCACAGTATAATACAAATTTTAAAATCAGAATGAGCAAAATTTCCTGTTTAAAGGTTTTTTCATCTACATAGAAAATACTACAGAAAATGTCAAACAGACAGTTACACACTTACACTCCAAGTCCGGCTCTTTCCCAGTCAGGTATCGGACCACAGCCTGGAGCTGAGTGAGCTTACGGTGGTGTGGGTCAATATCTGTCTCACAATACGTCCTGAGTGGGTAAACCAAAGACAATAGCTAACCCTTATCAAGATTGTAGAACTAAGTTTGAAAGTTTTTAAAGGGGTCATATTATCTTGCTAAAAAGAATGTTATTTTGTGTATTTGGTGTAATGTAATATTTTTCTGCAGTTTAAGGTTCAAAAAACACATTATTTTGAACATACTGTACATTATTGTATCTCCTCTATGCCCCACCTTTCTAAAACTTGTCGTTTTTTTACAAAGCTCAGCGAGAATCATAGGTTATGCCTTCTTTCTTTGTGTGAACATTTGTGCGGCGTTATGCAAATCTTCCCACATACTGGGCGTGGACGAGTCTTAACTTTTATAAAGAATATCTCTTTGGATTTGAGACTTTAGTCTTTGCAACTTCACAGATCTTCTTTATGCACCAAGAGCTTGTAACACTCCAAAGAGAAAGGAAAACTTGAAATCAGCCTCATATGACCCCTTTAAAGAACCTGTTGTCCTGACTGTGTTCAGAAGAAAGTGTCAGGCTTTTTCGATTTTCATATTCTCACCTCAAATCGACAGTACTTACCATTCATCTGCTATAGAGAGGTCTGGCTGCTGAAGGTCATGAAGACCTAAAGAAAGGAGAAAAAGATCAGTAGCTATGAGGTACCTCGTTCTATAATAACAATACATTCTTTTCACTGTGTGTGTTGACAATTTCTTAATGGGTGTTCCTTCAGCTTCAGGCACTTTTATTTCCCAGGGGTTGAGGTTTATTAAACCATTTTTCTTTTTGGTATATGAAGGAAACTTTTTAAAATCTCCGTAAAAGCATTCATTTTGGCTTCTTTTCAAATGCCTTTTATAAATAAATATCATTGTTTTACCCTGGTCGCAGACCCAGACTTTTGGTCTTAAACAGAAAAAAAATCCATCATAAAAATATGAATGACTAAATTTGTGATCTATGGTTATCTAAACAAAAAGTGAAAAAATATCGGTATTTATAATAATAGAAAATGATATCAATTTTATATACATTTTTAGATGCTGCTTTACATATATGGGGTCAGTAAGATTTTTTGATGTTTTTAAAAGAGGTCTCTTACGCTCACTAAGAATGCATTTGTTTGATCAAAAATGCAGTAAAATTGTGAAATATTATTACAACTTAAAAGATCTGTTTTCATCACTCCAGTCTTCAGTGTCACATGATCCTTCATAAATAATTCTAATATGCTGCTCCAAAAACATTATTGTTATTATTATTATTAATGTTGAAAATAATTGTTCTGCATATTTTTGTGAAAACCTTGATAGATTGATGCTTTATTGAATAGAAATTTCAAAAGAACAGCATTTATTTAAAATAGAATTTTTGTGTAACATTATAAATGTTTTACTGTCTCTTTTAAACAGCTGAATAAGTCCTTGGTGAATAAAAGCATTCATTTCCTTTTTTTTAAAATCATCTTGTACTCAGACTTTTGAAGGGTACTGTATCATTTTCACCACCTGTATATCACATGAGCTATTAATCATACGTAAAACTCACCCTCCTCCACGGAAACATTCCCAAAGAACATGTACTGTCCATGACCTCTTGTGAGCACCATCCCAAAGCTGAAAGCACATCATATGATGGTCAACTGAAGGGTAAAATACTTCACAATAAAATGTGCTTTTTAATTAATTTCAACATGTAAGTATGAAGGGAATATTTTAAGAATGTTAGTAGCATGTATATCATAAATGGAGTTTCATTGATGGTTGTGTAGAAATATTCATTTTTTGAGAAACAATGGCCTTTTCTGGGGAATAAAATAAAATATGCAGTCACAAAGACCGATTTATTATAGGTTGTTTGCCCAATATAACAATTACATAAAACTTAATTTGTTATCACTTTAGGTTACACGTGTTATTAAAAGAATGAATCTCACAAAACCTATCAAGAACCATGTCCAGGTCACATTTACTGATAAAAATATACCATAATAATGAAGTGTGTGTCTGCTATTAGGCAAAAATTAAACATTTTATTAATTCTGCATGTAATGAGAATATGAGGGGAAATGTGCTTAAATGGACACATTCTTGTCAGGGCTTGTTCAATTCACCCAAAAGGAGTAGTTCAAGTAAATTTAACGTTATAACATAAAATATGGCTGATTGCAAACACACTCACCCCTTTATCCACCAGCTGCTCTCACATCTCTAAACTCAGAGTGCCAGTTTTCTCCCTTCACCATGGCTGTTCTCAACTGCACAGACAGGGCCAGGACATCATTATGATTTTTTCTGAGCCGTAAAACAGTGCTGGTGATGCTTACAGGAATGTGGACAACTCACACTGTCCTCAGTGTCCTCCCACTCAGCTTCTGACAGATCCACACTGTTGTAGTTGGGCTTGGGCTTCAACTTCTTCCCATCACTGTACTGTTACAAAAATCGAGAAAAACCAGCAAGAGGGATGACAAATCAATATCAGTCCATTATATTTCAAATCTGTCTAGAGGAGCAGATGCTTGAGTGATTGAGACAATTCAGATGGACTCACCAGTGGTCTTAAATCAGGATGTGCCAGGATGTATCCATTGTTTGTGATGAGGAAGGCATACCCATGTGCTCCAAGCTAAAAGATGAAACCATTAGCATTCATCATTTCATATTTTTGTTGACATTTTCACAGCATTTGTAGCTATGTTCATTAAAATGTCTTGAAATATTTTTGTATTGGAATATTTATTTTATTTATAAATAATTGACTAAGAAAGAAGCTAAAGTGATGTGTAATAATGTTTGAATATATATCAAATATCATATTAATATATTTAAATTGTTCAAAATATTATAGTTCATGGTAGCATTTGCCTTTTCCTTTAAGCTGATTTAATTAAAAAATATATATTGCAGTATTTTTTTTTAAAAATCATAAGCAGAGATAATAAATACTAATAAGAATTTGGAATGTAAATCTATTTAATTGTCATGAAAATAATGCAAACTAAAAAATACATTTATTATAAAATTCTAAAATATTTTATTGCCATAAACACACACAACACACACACACACACACCACCATATATATATATATAATATATATATATATATACACACACACATACACATTCAAATTTTTATTTTGGCACGAACTATGCATGGATATATTCCATATTTATATAATTTAGATTAATACAAAGTTTGTCTATGATATAAAGAAAAAATTCTGAAAAATGATGTAAAGCTTCAAACTGACATTGGCAACCCTATTAGTGTATTCTTTTTGTACCTTATATCGCG
Source organism: Cyprinus carpio (assembly GCF_018340385.1). Lineage (NCBI taxonomy): Eukaryota > Metazoa > Chordata > Actinopteri > Cypriniformes > Cyprinidae > Cyprinus > Cyprinus carpio. The sequence goes on along the minus strand of NC_056596.1, from coordinate 20,928,316 downwards.
GGGGCAAGTTTCATGACCTCCAGCATGGGGACGTCGTTCCCACCACTCCTAGCAGAAATGCCATGGGGAAAAGTGTTTTCGTTCTTCTTACTGAACACTGGCATGCCACTGACGTCATGAGCAGAAGACTGTGAGCTTTGCTTTTGAACAGCTACGGGAGAGATTTGAGGAATTTTGCATTTTTACACTTTGATGGACCGAACAATTCAGACCGCTAAAAGCAACACAGTTAAAATCAACATGAAATGAAAATGAACCCTATTTTACGTTTCTCAATGCACGTTCCCGGTCTCATCATGCCCACTTTTCATGATCAAAACAATTCCAGATGAATAAAATAAATTTGTCCTCAACATTTTTTCAGAATTCCCTCAAATTATGGCAGCAAAATGGGTTGAAAGCTACATTTCATATTGATTTTATTAGTGAAAGCTCCAGGTCATCACATCATGTCCAGCACAAATGAGATAAATGATGATAAACAGCAGGGGGAGCCCTAAACCAAGAAGTTCCTATATGCTAGACCCAGGATAACAACTACATTATACTCTGAGAATAGGCTAAATATCTAAAGTCTTCTATTTGTACACGCTACAGTACCGTGTGGTGTGTGTTTTACTGTTTCTAGCGTTACCCCATCCTTAGTATTAGGAAGCTTTGTTGATGAGAAAAATACACGGCTATGAATGGAAAAATAATCACATTAGTACAGTAACAGTGAAATATATATATGAGTAAACAGCACAACAAAATCACATCAAAATACATTGAAATGAGACAAGCACAGTTGAAAATTAAATTTATGAAATGTGGAATCTGCATTTCAATTCTTCTGAAAAGTCATACACTCACCACACTGTCCATATACGCCTCGGTCCAGATTATGTCATGGTCATAGATTGATGACCATCGTCGACTCAAAGAACATGAAGATACTCCATGACATTCAGCCTGTACGTCCAGCCATTGTAGAGATGGTGAAGTATACTAACCTAGTAATAGGATCAAAGTACGAGTATAAGCTTTTCGGCATATTTTACCGGTTATTGTTATAAACGGGGGGTAATCTCTAATACGTATCTTTCAAGCTTCCAAAAACGACACAACGCACAATATAAAAAAGTGGTCCATATTACTTTATTTACTATATTCCATGTCATGAGACGCAGAGCACAATTTAAGCCATTACTCACTGAAAGTCTTCACCTTAGAAAATGAATCAGGAATTAATACGGGTTAGGAAGCACATGAGGGAGAGTAAATGATTTAGTGTTTATTATTGTCTGACTGCATACCCTTATTGTTGCAGGCAATCCATTTGACGTTTTCTGAGAAGGTCATATCTCTGCCAATAAGGTAAGTGAAAACCCGAACCTGAAACCATTACATTTTTGTTACTGTACTTCGATCATTGCTCCTGAGGAAGGAAATATATCCATACATTCACATTCAATCAAGTCTCATTGTCTTAATCTTTTTATGAAGGAAAAAAGTTCAATGAACAGGATAGTTTCAAAGAAGGTTCCTCCACCAATTTATCAGAGCAGTATGCAATTTTTATAGTAATTCATATGGTTTACACCCTCCGTTCCCTGTAGAGGCGAGCAGAATTGTGTGTGACCTTCTGTGTCCAGGGCCAGTTGAACTCCTCACACACGGATTGGGAAAAGCTTCCCATGGCTCAGTCTGTGATCACATCCATAATTGCTTGGTTGCATAGGCTGCCCTTGCTATTTGCTATGGGATAGGGAGAGAGGAAGATGGAGGACGTGCAGAGGCTTGGCACCGTATTTATAGTTTTGTTACATTTGTGTGCAATGATACTGACGTCAGCGATGATACGGGAACTACGCCTTCCATGGCTTTTTTTTACTTTAAGCCTCTCCCTTCCCATGGAGTTCTTCAATAAGCATCTTGAAATGCTGAAAAGGAGAGATGGGACTGACGCGAAACAATAGAAAATTTAATGACGTTTTTACTTCTTTCACTAGCAAAGGAAAATCACAAAAAATGTCTCTTTAATAATGTCATTATTTGAAATGAAGCTGAAAAATAAATATTGGATAAAAAAAATTTCTAATCCACTGTCAAAATAACACTGGCCATCCATGGTATAAAACAGGAGAAGAAAAAGGAGATTTTCCTAAAATAATATAAACAAAAAAAATTTGAAAAGATTTCTTTATTATTATAGTTTATTCACGTGATTTACTTAAATGTATCAAATTTTACCGCTTGAAATCCCTATATCAATACATAATCTTTACAAACTTTACATGTCTTTTATTATCTGAGCAGTGACAATACATAGGTTCATACTTACGAAGACATCATTCTCAAGTAACGCTTTTTTTAAGTGCAATTACACGCTGAACAAAAATGGGACAAAATTCTGGATCAAGTTGACCATCTGAGCAGGCGGGGCAGAGATGTCATGGTGCTGCTGTCTTTCTGAGTATTTCTTAGAGGATCTGTGTCAGCACAGTGAGCAGATGCTGAGTGACTTAGACCTGTATTATCATTACAAGCTCTGCTGACCCCCTCACCCGTAGTAAGTACCAGTCTGTGAGTGCGCAGGACCTCGTCCAAGTGTCCTATATGTTTTTATGTCATCCGTATATTTGTTGTAGACATTTAGACGATGTACATAGTAGTTGCATTATTGGATTATGTTAAAGTTGTATTATAAAGAAAACAATGTTGGCAGAAAGGTGGTATTTAAATGATTATGTAAAAAAAAAATCTTAATTTTTTCTCAGCAAACATTGATATATGTATGCATAATTGTGATTGATTTTATTAATTAATCAGCTATATCATGTAATTAATTCAATCAAAATACATTTGAATCCATTCACGATATTTAAATAATGTAAATATGTTGGCCTTACTCCTATTACATGTATAAAACTGTCTGAAATTTTATTTAACTAACAAAACAGTATTATGAGAGTGACATGAAAGATGGAACGTGCTGCCTTCACTCTCTGATGGCTCTATAATTTGTATCTGACTGTATTCCAGAGATTAGAGGTACGTCCCTACTTGCTCTCGGATAATAACTAAGCAAAAAAGCTGCACATTAGATCAAATCACCCAGCCGCTAGTCTATCACAATGACTAAAAAGCAAACAGCAGAATGTGGATGGGCCTAATGCCCTTGCCTAGTTTCACAGCTCATCAGTCTGACGCAGAACATTTACTTAGGAGAATGTGTGTGATTTTTTAGATGACCTTTATTGTATTTCAAAATTTGTTAGATGTGTTTTCATTTTATTTATTATATATATAATAAATTAAATATAAGAAAAAATAAATATATATAATATATATACTCTCTATGATAAATGTGTGTGGTTATTTATTTTTTCTTCTATTTAATTATTAATTTAATTCGTTCATTTATATTTTTCTCTAAACTAAGACTATACCCAACTCATAAGTTAATCTTTCAAATGTTGATTTTCCAAAAAAGTCAATTTTTTTTAACTCTGGTTCCATCAAAACCAGTCGGCATTACAACATTGGCTCAAGAAGTGTATGATTTTAAGATAATTTTTAAATGAAAGTTTTATATTTCTAAATTTGTTATATGTTTTAATATTTTACAATGTTTTTATTACACACACACACACACACCTTATAATATATATATATATATATAATATATATATATATATATATGATATATATCATATATAGAATTATATATATATATATATTATATTATATTTTATTATTTATTATTATCTTTAATGTATCTTTCCTCTGTATAACCAACTATAACATTCACATGTGTGATTTTCACAAAAAAGTCGTGGCTCTGTGGGTTCAATCAAAACAGTCCGACTTTGTAACTTGGCTCAAGAAGTAGTGTGATTATTTATTTATTTATTGATTGATTATTTTTTAATTCTATTTTTAAATTTGTTATAATATTAAATTTTTATTTTGTTATATTTTCATACTTTTTATTTATTTTCTTTATAATTCTTATTGTTTTAAATGGGTGAGTTTGGGACTACCTGTTTTTCCATCCATAGGCAGATGGAAAAAGTGTTTCAGAAAAATAGTTTGAAATCGTCATAAGTTTTTACAATATATTGGTAAAAACCCACTAAACCTATATAATCAATTAAATAAATAAATAAATACAATTAAATAAATCAAGTCACAGGGAATAAAAACAGTAAACAATTAAAAATAAATTTGCAGACCTAAATAATAATGGAATAATTTAGAGACATGTAAAAAACACAAACAAAAATAAAAAAGATAATAAATAAAGTCTTCATGTAAATTTTAAAAATGAAAAAAGAAACATGAAAAGAAAACCCACGCACTCATATACATGCACGTACGAGGCATATGCGAGTGCATATGAGGGAATGGTAGAGAGCCGGTATCCTGCCCGTGCTGATTGGAGTCATTGGCTTTAGTTTCTCAGGCTTCAAGTGAAGTGGATAAGCGATATTACCTCGCGCGTTGTCCAAGTGCTGCCTGTACCAACGTCCCCTTCTTAAAACATGGCTCCACGTAGCGGACATAATCCGTGTACTAGGAAAGGACATGCAAAAACATAATTTTAACCATGCTGAACAAAGACTAAAGTGATGCTAAATGGAAAACAAATGTGCTCTACTGCAATAGTAGCATAGGACAAAGATCATCTTTCCCCAGGCGTGTCCAGGATGTGTTAATGGTGTGTTTTGGCATGGTCTTTTCAGACCCTTCATCTAGCCGCTGACATCAACTACAATGACAATGTCCTTAGGATGTGGCAGCTTGGCTATACCTAACAGAGAGAGAGGATTTTCTTAGAAGGGCCCAGACACTTCTAAGATCAGGGTATGGAGGGGCAATGCTAAAATGCTTATTAATTATAAAAGTAACCAATTTAAGGTCTAGGACTGGGCATTATCTCAAACAGTCACAATATATTTGTGAGACTTTGTCCTGTCAACAATGTGGACTGTGCAGTGATTCTTAAGTGTTTTTTTTTTCTATTCACGGTTACAATTAATATTTGCGATGAGAGGGTAACGTTTGAATCAGGGTCAGTGGATCAGTTCACTGATTCAAAACTCTAAATCATTGGTGAGAGAAGTAAATAATCTCTACCAAGTTAATAGATTCTTACATGGGCATGTCACACCACTCCATATTTCAGTAAAAATATATGTTGGTAAATATTGCTGGTTTAATAATAATTTTGATAACATATATAATCATTAATAAAGATTATAAAAACAAAATAATTAATTAAATAATTGTTTTAAATACATCTTCATATAATTTTAATCTTGTGTTCATTTAGTGAAAAAAAAACTATTTTCTTATTAGTCTTATTAGTTTTAACTAGATTTTAATTTTTTTAGTCAACACTCCGAATCTTAATTTAAGTTAACTAAAAACATCTTATGTTTTAACTAAAAAATATATTTTGTACATGTTTAAAGCAGTACATTTTTTACATATGAAAACTTTTTTTTTTTTTGGTCTTGACATTAAACTTTATAACATCCCTCTGGTAAAATGGCTTAGTTGAAATCCTTTTTCTAAATTTTTGTTTTCAAAATCACAATTTTAAGACCATTTCAGTGTGAACACATAAACATCCAATTGTATGGGTATATTGAAAATATGGCAAAAAGGCAATACGGTATCATTTTCTGCAGACACCTATTTAGGCTAGGTGGTCTACAAAAGTAAAAAACGTAACACCAGTGATGTAAATCTAATCCTGTCTTGTTTCAAAATGACAGTGTTTTTATTCCGATTCACTGCAATCACTTGCTTCTGCATAAACAGTCACATATGGAGCCTATGTCAGTCCTACTAACCTGGCCGTTGAGCTGCTAACCACTTAAGAATGAGATTAAAGTCTTTCGGTGGGATCAGGGCCTAACTGGCTGTGCTAACATAGACACAAGCAGACATTTGCGGTGTGGCATCCACACAGATAATTCCTGCATTGCACACTGGTCAGAAAAGACCCTTGCTGAATCCAAGTTTCAACTGGCATAAAATTTATTTCATATGAATGAATCAACCTCACTACATTTGCCAAGCACTGGATACAACATTTTATGTTTTAGGGCAGATACTTTTTATTTTGTCTCACCAGTTTCGGTTTCTGCAGGTCAAAAGAAACTCCGCCATTAGCATCAGGGTCCATTTAATTCCTGAAAAGTACAAAGTCAAGCAAAAATAATACCTCATTTACATCAAGGAAGCAGATTTAAGACTGTACAGTCCAGTTTTAGAGTCTTTCAAGTTGTAGGACTGAGCAATACTAAACATGTTTTTGTGAAACAGAATTGAAACAAACCTGGATAGAGTCTGAAGAAGCCAGATGAGCTGCCAAAATATTGCCAATTGAGCGTGGGATCCTTCTGGAAGTTATTGATGAAGATATCATTCCATGCTTCTGACATGTACAACTCCATTAAGAATGTTTTGGATCTGCCAAATAAAGAAGCCTGATTATTATTTTTGACATTTTTAAATGTTGCATTTGCACAAAATGGGGATTAAAAGTATATTTTTGAAAGTGCATGGTGTTGCATTTTTTTGTTTTAATTTTTTTAAGATGTTATTTAATTCACACCCTTGACAATGCAACCCTCATTTATTAAGCAATAAATCAAATAATCGTCATCACATGAAGAGTATAATATATCTGACTAATGAAGACTGGAATTTGAGTTGTTGAGTCTGGCAGTTGTATCTGATTTATCAAGTGTATTTTTGCCTTGATTAAACATACTGTTTAAATCAATCCAAGCCCGTGGAGATCTGCTGATTTATATTGCTATCATACCTTTGGTGTAGACATGAGTTGGAACTATGGCTGTAACTCATTTAAATGTTCACCGAAAAGCTGGTTGAAATGTTCATTCTCCTCCAATTGAAATTCGCCTCCAACGTTCAATGACAATGTCGCCCTCATTCGTCCATACGTATTGACCGAATAAGCATTAAAGTAAGTCCAAACTGACAGCAAAATTAGTATAAACAAAGACTCATGCATTACAGAATTTAATCTATTAATACAAATATATGTAATGTAATATTATTTTCAATTAACTATTTGTTTAAATTTAACTCACTTAAAACATGACATTTAGTGCATAATTGTTTACAAAACAGGTTTTAATACCAAATTCCATTGTTGTTACCTGTAAAAGATGCATTATAATCATGATAACGTCAGCGGTCTTCAGCTGTGTCAGCGAGCCCTCTGAAGACAAAGCGAAACAGCATTATTTTGATTCATTTTATAAGTTAAAACCAAAGAGTCCCTAATAAAATAACCCCAGTAACTCAAAAACCCACAGACTAAAAAATCCGTACTGATCTAGACAATATAAAAAAGGAGCACTTTACAAATGACCTTCACAGACTCATCTTGCCTGCCAAGCAGTCTTTCGATTTCCTTCTGACCAAGTCGGCAGCACTAATCCGTTGCTCCATCCACATCCTCTATTCTGATGATAGGCTCACAACATGTCTTTGAGTTTCTGACAGACAAAACAGAGAGAACTGTATTTAGCAGATTTTGCTTTTTCTGGAACAATTTTTTACATTTTAAACCCGTAATTTTAGTTTATATTTACCTTTTGTAATAGCGCAGACCTCCTGAATATATTTGATGCCATTGCATTGATTTGCTCTGAAAGGGTGATGGCCCAGTGGAGATTTTTGAACCCTAGAATAACCAAAAAAAAATAAATAAATAACCCGGGAAACAAATAAGAATCAGCACAGAACTCGTGAACGATTCGTCAATCAAGACGTTGAACTGAATCGTAGTGTACACAGCAAAGATTTTATCTAAGTGAGTGATTTGAAACGTTGTGTACCCTGATAAACTTAATAGTAAAAAGTTATAAATAATAAATTATTTGAACAAAAGGTTACACATTTACTTTGACTAAAACCCCCATCCCTTTCCCCTAAATATAGATAGTATGTCATTAGTTTGCAGGGGGTGGCCCGCCATAATCACTTCATAGGATTCCAAGTAATCTATTGATCGTCTGACCACTGACAAAGGAAAGCCAATCCAAAACACAGACAATCATTAAAAAAGTATATATGTCACTGTAAATGAGGATAAAGACCACAAATATGTACATGTGCAGTCCAAATAATGAAAAACATCCCTGTCATCCATGATGTACAATGCACAAAATAACAAATGAAGCATTGTTCGGTTAGTCATAATAAAGAGCCCTGTCAGCACTTTGTCTTAATAAGAGGTGTAGCTCTTGGTCAGTCGGTTTTAACAACGTGAACTGAGTGTCGTGTCATAGTCTTATGTTGCAGCATTCTGTGGTTGACAGAGAAGGAGTCTGGGATCATCAGGGACGTCTGAGGAATATGTTAAAAAGTTTAGGCAGTGTTGAGGATGATGATACTATTACACCAAGGGAAATGCCTTGGGAAGTCATAGAACAAGTCAAGAGACAAGAAACGACGGGTGTATTTTCCCCTGTGCAGTAAATTTTCAGAATAGCCTAAATATATAATGTAGTACAGTGCTGTATATTATACATACACTACCGTTCAAAAGATTTGGGAGCAGTATGATTTTAAAAAAAGAAATTTAGCAAGGAAACATTAAATTGATCAGAAATACAGTAACAACATGTATAATGTTTTAAACGAGATTTCTATTTTTAAATGCAGTTGTTTTTTTATTTTCTATTTTATCAAAGAACCATGAAAAATAGATCAAATTTCCTTCAAATAAATTAAATAAGAAATGTTTCTTGAGCAGAAAATCCGCATTTTTGAAGTCTCATGTGATACTGAAGACTGCTGAAATATATTGAAATAGAAAACATTGTAATAATATTTCACAATATTACTGTTTTTATTGTGTTTCTAATCAAATGCAGCTTTGTGATTTTTTCAAATGGACTGATGCTGCAAGAGAAAAATCTGTTCCTTGAATTGTTGTAGTTATATAAATCTAAAAATCTAAAAATAAATCTAGGATTAAGGCCAGAAATAAAACTGGTTTTTAGCAATAAATCCACAAAAACACAGATGCGCTCGCATAGCTATGAAATATGCTTGGTCTTACATGCTGAGCACAGTCTAGTACCCAATAATAAAAAGTCAAGATGACTAAGTTTGCATGAGAAATAATGTTAGTTGCACTGCTTGGGCAAGGCTCAAAGTCTGTGATGTAGTCCTGCGGGTTGTGCAGCAGCTGGACGAGACCTGGCCCGCTGATTCATGACCATCTTGGAACTAGCTTGTGTCTCTGGCTGGTATCCAGAAGGCACTATTACTTAATGGTATCAGGTATCTGCTCGAACAGCACTACTTCAAGATAGAACATTAACCTACTAGTTGACAATGTCTGGAAAAATAAATAACCAAGTAGCCGGTTTTGAAGCACAAATCTGAGACACTCCGGGTCTTTAGTTGGTTTTGTTTTTTGTAGGAATTGCACGGGACCTCCCCAGGATTGTGACAACATTAAAGGAATGAGGCCCAAAAAATGAAAATTCTGTCAGCAGCTTTACGTATTCATGTTGTCCAAACTACCCCCTGTGCCTATCGGTCTTCTGTGGAGACATATAAGAAAGATATATTGAGAAATGTCTTTGGAGTTTTTGTCCATTCAATGGAAACTAGAACATTGCAATGTTTTGGTTACCAAATATTCTTCACAATATCTTCTTGTGTCGTTCCACAAAGACAGAACAGTCCGTATGTTGAAACACTACCACCCAACATTTTGGGTGAACTTAGAGTTTTTTCTTAAAAAAAGCATTAGACTGTGATTTGAAAATAAGCAAAAATCATCATCATTCAGTATTTTGTACATATTTATGGTTACATAATTATATAAATAATATTTATTTATTTTTCTGTATCTAGTCAATTTATGAGAGAATTATCCACCAAATTTATCGTTTCCATTTCCACCTGAAAATATTTCACTGCTGCCGAGAAGTGTCTGCCATCTGCTAGATTGCACTGAATGACTTCCAAGCCTCCGTGCAGAACTGAATTTACACCTCAACAAAACTCAGGGATTCAGGGGAATTACTAAAATGTTCACAACAAACTCGCAGAGCAATTTCTCAGCTTTCTTCTTATTTGAAATTCTAAATGGTGCACAGAACCTGAAGACGCCACAGAGCAAATCTTACGACCTTAAGATAGTCTGTCTGGAATTACAAGGATCTAGCACGGAACTGCTGGCTGAATTAAAACAAAGAACAGTAACACATAGGGAAAAACATCAACAGATTACTCTCTCCCGAAAGCACATCAAACAAAGGCAGCTTTTGAATTGATGTCTATGGTGTTGAACAGAATATCGAAAACCAGTGATACCTGAAAAGAAGGTGCTAAACAACTGAAATGAAGGTGACTCTTACGTTCAGGTGGAATCTTTCATTTGAGCAGTGTGGTAAAGTATACACACAGCCAGGTCCTGTGTAGACACCATGAAGAATTTGACCCTAAGAAGAACCTCTTATGTGACACATGATTGAGTTGACTGTCTGTGCTCAGGGGCCACATCTGCGTATGGTGAAGTCTCATGAGAAGGAGGTCCTGAGAATCCACTACTGGCCAGTAGGACGAATATAAAACCCAACGTCCATTCCACTCACTTCCGTACATTTTGGCCTAAATGGTTTCAAACGTCTATTATGACCCTTCTGGAGCTCCTCATCAACTGAACTTGCCACATCCAAAAGTTCTTGGAGGGCTTGGTGATCCACGTCAGTGAACTCCTAACCATGCTCAGATCTTCCAGAAAACTTCTCAAACTCTCACTGAGCTTGCATGAGTAATCAACGCTTCTCATATTCAGCATGATACCGATACATCCAAGTAATCCACTTAATGTTGTCATTAGGTCCTTCTTTCTTTGTGCGAAACTCTGGTAAAGGAATATAATATCAGTATTTTAATATGCCCTCCATCACATCATCTGCAAAACCTCACACCTGAAAGATGTTCTCCAAAGTTTCAGTGGTTCTTCACACAGAAATAATACAAGGTATAATATATAAATCAAGCAAATCATTGTCTCTAAATCTGTAAAGCAAGCACACTGCCGCAAGTTGAGATTCTCTTCCAGAGCATCCAATCCTCCATCACCCAATTTACAGTGTTAATCCACTTGGATTACAATCTCTCCACACAGTGGGTTCATAAGCGTGGGGAGGGGAGATGGAAAAGAGGAGAAAAGGTTGTGGGGCACACTGGAGAGACGCAGCGGATTGGCCGAGTAAGAGTTTTGTTGTCACTAAGAGGATTAATAGTGATTTCGGGAGGTTGGCCCATGTCCATCCAATCAGTGTAGTGAACAGCTGTGGTTTGTAGAAGGACCAGGCCATCTAGTCGGGCGGGACACGGGCAGTCACCCTCCATGACTATCCATCCATCCTGGTGTGACTTCTTTCTGCATCTTTCGAAGAAGTTTCATGATCATGTTTTATGTTTTTAAAAAACTAAAAAACTCCAGATCATGTTGAGTGTATCTGAAAGGAAATCAAAAGTTCCTCAGATGTCCACCAAGGTGAACTGTATAACCGTTAACTATCTGTCATGTGACTTCTGCTCAGGAAACTAAGTTGTCCATAAGGCTGGTGTGACCTTTTGCGTTCGCATTTCTAAAAAAAAAAAAAAAAAAAAAAAAAAAAAATGTGCTTTAAGCGAAACCAACTCTGTAAATCAAGAATTTTATAGGTAATATTTCCTTGAATTGTATGGACATCAAGTGAGAACCACTGTGAATAAATGTCTACCGTCAATTCATTTTAACTCTGAGAAACACTGTCTCTGTGTGGAGTTCTTCCTGTGTTGACAAAGGGGGATGTCTGAATGGCAACATAAGATGAGCAACCAGTATTTATTTATAATTTTTCCTTTTGCATCCCATGAAGAAAGAAAGTAATACAGGTAATAAGTAATGCATTTTTGGGTGATCTTTCCAATTTAACCAGATTTATTGTCGTCATCAGGGATCTAAAGGGGGGAAAAAAAATAGCCTTGATTGCTGTTGATCAAGAAAAGCTCTGATGTGCATCTGGGGAATAAAGAGACAAAAAAAGCACAGTGTTACACATGATTCAGGACACATCACCTTGATCATCACCATCACCCCAACTTGAGAAAAAAGGCATAAATGAAACACTTATATAGCACTTAAAAGTGTTAGGTTCTCAGCCAATGGTATCCAAAAAGCTCTCCAGGAATATGCTCAAAGTTCACTGTAGAGAAAAAAAAAAACTTAATTTTTTTTAATGAATTCTGTAGTTAGTCAAATATAACGCCTATTGTTTTTGTGTCTGAAATTAGGATCTTGCCGCTGGTCAGATTCCTTCAGATTGTACTGCCTATTTGGTAATTGTTGTCATTTATCTCTAAGCAGTTTATTTAGCGTACTAATTCCATCATAAAATGGTCTCTCTTCGTAATCTCCTCAGTCCACACATCGCTTTACAGCGGCAAAACCAACAATACATCAATATTTTCAACAGAGGCTGGGAAAAGAGCTCTGCATTGGCATTTGTTTGACCAATGAGAGTGCAATACTGTAGAAACGGGCCGGCAATCAAATCGCGGCATGTTCTCATCAGTGTTGCCAAGTCCGCGTTTTTCCCGCGGAATTGGGCTACTTAAACACTGTTGCCGCGGGTTGTTTTTCATGTCAGCGGGTAAGCAACACCAATAAGGCGATATTGAGCCCCTGAGATGCTAATTTTACCCGGGAGCCCCGCCAAAAAAACGTGTATTTTCCTCCCGGAACACGATTTTTAACGGGTTGAGCCCCTGAGATGCTAATTTTACCCGGGAGCCCCGCCAAAAATGGGTGTATTTTTTTTCATGGTCCTGCTTCTCACCGGATCCACGTGTACGTGTAAGTGCTATTGTGTAAAATTATCAAAGTATAACAACGCTAATAAGTGTTTTTGTTTTAATGTTTTACAGTGTAACATTATTTAGGGGTTCTATTGTTATTAAACGTGAAACGCGACAGATTACGTTATTGTTTCATTGCTAAATGCTTGGTAGTACTAGCTATACTGAATTGATCACGATAACAACTTAAACCTAGAGCAATAAATAATGGCCAGTTTCAGACCATCTCCTTTCCTTAGATAGAGTATGTAGTCAAATATAGAGTTAATGTTGTTTATGTATATTAACTTAGTAGCAAGCTAATTGTTTCATATTGCATCTTGGGTATTATTCGTCACTATAAGGACACGGATACTGTAACTTGATGTTTGATTGACAGAAGTATCATCTTTTTTGACAGATGTAAAACTATGTGGTGACACAATGTCTGCTTCACCTTGGAGATACTCCCCCAGCAATGGTGTGGACAAAAATATCTTCTCAGCCACCAACGAAGAAACAAACACCATTTCTCATCAAGCTAAAAGACGAAGGAAAAAGAATAAACTGAAAAAATCCACAACTGAATTCCATGAAGTGTCATTTGAACAAAAAAGAGCAAAGAAAAGAAAGTCAGTTGAGCTTCTAGAAAAAACAAGACGACGGAGTGTGCTAAACATGGGGATGTTTTGGATTCTGTGTCTGAACAGTCAAATCATGTGCAATTTAAAAGGCCAAGAATAACCTCTCATACACTGGCTGGGGAAGTTGAGTCTGGTGTATCTCTGTGACAGCTGGGAGGTGGACAGTGGCTTTTCTGAATCCAGCCCTCCCACTAGTGGCAGGGGTTCTCCATGTGTGGGAATAGACCACTCTAGGCTTGTAGCTATGGACTGTGAAATGGTCGGGACTGGACCTGGCGGCAAGTGTAGTGAAGTGGCACGCTGTAGTATCGTAAATTATAATGGTAGTGTTGTGTATGATGATAAATATATTTACCTCGGCATCCAGTCACAGACTACCGCACAAGATGGAGTGGCATTATGAAAACATCATTTACAACAGGCAGTGGCTTTTGAGGATGCTCAGAACGAGGTGAGGCGGCACTATACGTGTGGATTTATCTGCTCTGCTTTAATTTCATATTGTGTAGCAGTTTTGAACAATAAGGATTTTTTTTCCTTCTCGCACAATAAAGCCATTAGTACAGATGTTTTTATTTTATTTTTTTCATAAAAATATATGTATGTATTTTTTTTTAAGCTGGAGTTTTATTAATATTGATTTATATAAATGAAATAATAAAAAAATCTGTTTGTGTGTGGAAATAAGTAATTCAATTTTTGTAAACGTTGATATCCCCATTGTTGAGCTCTGCTTATAAATGGCTACTGTATTACATAGAATAGAATATTGCTGAAATATGTGCTTTTTGTCTTTTTTTTTTTTTTAGATTGTTGACATCCTCACAGGGAAGATTATTGTTGGCCATGCCTTATTTAATGACTTCTTGGTTCTTGACATCTCCGTCCCACCACATATGATTAGAGATACCTGTTCCTGCAGGGTGCTGCAGGAGTTGTACAATGCCTCCATTAGATGCAACATCTCTTTGAAGAAACTGTCTGGGAAACTTCTCAATAAGACCATACAGGTAAGACTGTGCAGCAGAACAGGTCATTTCATGAGATAAAGTTGGAACATCCAGCTTAGTGTATATACGGTTTCTTTTTACCTGCTCCTTGATGTTTACATACTGGATATTTCTTTTAGTCTGGTAGAATGGGTCATGCTCTGTAGAGGATGCTCGTGCTGCTATGGACTGTACAAGCTGGTAGAGGACCAGTGGGAAAAGGACATCCTGTCCCGGGACCATGCTTCAAACTCCAGCAACTCTCTCGAGCACTACATGCAGGACCAGTACTGGCCAGAAAGCATAATGGACTGCAGCCCATAAGACCAAGAGTTAGGATAATGATGCCAACCTCAGTGCTGGGAACCATTAATGTTATGTAAACCTCAAACTTTTTTAAACATGTTAACAGTCAAGAAGGAAATACATACTAGCACTTTGTTGGACTTGAAAAATTTATTTAAATAACTTGAACTTTGACTCTCTGAAAGCTGATAATGTTTATTAAGGGATTTTAAATATTAAAGCTAATAACAGGTTTCTGAAATAACACAGACTGTATTTTAGGGAATAACTCCACATTGTGAGTTTTCATTTGTATGATCAATGTTATTAAGGTCTAATGTGATGCATTATGCTGCTAGTTAGCACATATATTGTCATACTGACAGTGCTGTTCATCCAAAAAGTACTGTCACATGAAAAGTTCCAAATGGAAAATTTTAAAATAAAGATTATGGGGAAAACAGTTCTCAATTAATTCATGGAATTTCTCTCAATGTATGTTCACAATAGCAAAATTTCTACAAAAGGAAGTCGTTTTCAAACCAAGCAGTAAATTTGAGTGACCAATTTGAACACGAGCAAAATCTAAGTGAAAACTTTTTTTGCCCTCATGAAAAATTCCTGATACTGTTGTAATGACTGGACTTAACCAAGAAAATTCACTGAACAAGAGTAAATGTGACTGCACCTTAAAGGGATAGTTCACATCAAATGAAAATTGTCATAATTTACTAACATTCATGTTGTTCAAAACCTGTATGATATTTTTTAAAATTTATTTATTTATTTTTGCATAATATGGAAAAAAAATGCTATTGAAGTCAGTGGCTACTGTCAACTGTTTGGTTAACAACATTCTTCAAAAATATCTTCTGTTTTGCGCAACAGAAGGAAGAATAGCTAAAACTACAACTTCACATAAATGATCAGTAAATACATTTTGGTCCAACCCATGTTAAGCCTCTCTTGACTCCGATGGCCTTTTTGAAACCGCATAGACTTTTTCTTTTTTTTTTCTCGTACAATAGTTGTATTGTCAAGGTGTACATTTCAAAACTTTGAATATAGTATTTTTGGTTTTTAATAAGTCTGTAAAGACTATGGTGTGATGTGAGCTCTAACTTGGCAGCACATGACGGGCTGGATTGAAATTGTGATATAATGGGTTGCCTTATAAATTGTCCTATAAATGTTGAAACAATATACCTGCATAATAACGAATCATCAAATGTATTGTCTGTCAACTATGCTTTTACCCAATAGATGTAAAAAATAAGCGCTTGAGCAGCTCTGGTAGCACAGAGACAACCATTGTGCTGCAATCATTGCTTTAGTAATACAGACCTGCACATTCACAATGCTAAATCCTGCTTTACAGGATTATAGCCACACCCACCGATCAAAGTATCAGTGAGAAACTTTGCAGTTACGTTTGAGGGTGGATGATGATAATTCTGGCTGCAAACCACTGACTGCTTACAACTAAAATTGAATTTGAGTATTGATTTAAATTTAGTCATTTAGCAGACACTTTTATCCAAAGCGACTTACAAATTAGGACAATACAATCCGTCAAAACTAAAAAAAAAGAGCAATGACAAGTCTCGGTTAGCCTGACACAGTACATGTAGCAAGGTATATATATATCTATATATATGATATATATAGATATTAGATATATATGTATGTATTATATTATGTATGGTATATTTATAGTATATATATATATATATAGGTATATATATAGTATATATATATATAATATATATTAGGTATATATGTATCTGTTGTATATGTATAGATATAATAGTAGATATGTATGAATAGTATTATGCATATAGTATATATATGATGTATATGGATTATAATATATGTGTAATATAGTGTGTATATTATATATATGATGCTGGATAGAATAGTCTGTGTATATATAAAATATATATAATATATGTGTATCTATCGTAGGAATATATATATATCTATATGTATATAGTATAATCGGTATATAAAATATGTAAATAAACAAGTAGAATAGAAAAAATAGCTAGCTGTGTTTTTTGTTTTGTTTTTGATTTGTTTATTTTTTTAAATAAAAAGATAAATAGAATAAATGGAGAGTAGAATTAAGGTAGAATTAATTTAAAAAGGTTAAGACGAAAGTGCTCCGACCCTTAGAGCTAGTCCTGTCAAATAACGCGATGGAAACATGGATTTTGGTCGTCGGTTTCTTGAAGACAAGCTAAGAACTCAGCTGCTCGGATTGAGTTGTGCAGGTCATTCAGTCACCAGGAGGGAAAACAGTAATGAAAAAGTCAGTGAAAGTTGATTTTGTGCCTCTGGAGATGGCACAATAATACGCATTCACGTACAGAATGGAAGATTTTAGAGGGCTTACATAACTCTGAAGTAAATGAATTTAGGGTAATGGTAAGGATGTGCAGAGCCAGTGGTGGTTTTGTAGGCAAACATTAATGCCTTGAATTTAATGCGAGCAGCTACTGGTAGCCAGTGCAAATTGATGAACAGAGGTGTGACATGAGTTCTTTTCAGCTCATTAAAGATTAATCTTGCAGTGGCATTTGGATAAATTGTAGAGGTTTGATAGAAGTGGCTGGAAGACCTGCCAAGGAGAGCATTGCAATAGTCCAGCTGGACAGAACAAGAGCTTGAACAAGGAGTTGCGTTGCATGTTCTGAAAGAAAGGGCCCGATCTTCCCAATGTTTGTATAAAGGCAAATCTGCAGGAGGACCGAGCTAGTTTTAGGCAATGTGGTCTGAGAAATTCAGCTTATCGTCAATCACAACGTACCAAGGTTTCTAGCTGTTTTTGAAGGAGTTATGTTTAAGAGCCTAAATGGATGGTGAAATTTTGATAAAGTGATGGGTTTGTTGCCAAACCACAAGCAGTTCTGTTTAGCCAGGTTTGAGCTGAAGGTGATGGTCCGTCATCCAACAGAAATGTTCTGTTAGCGACATGGGGAGATGCGAGTAGCTATGTCAGATCATCAGATGGAACTGAGAGGTAGAGTTGAGTGTCCTCAAGCATAGGCATGATATGGAAAAGCCATGTTTCTGAATAACAGAACACCTAGTGAGCCATGTAAGATAGAGAAGAGAAGTGGTCCAAAAATAACACCCTGAGGCACCCCAGTAGCTAGATGTTGCGCACTTAGACCACCTTCACCTCTCCAAGATGTCTTGAAGGACCTATCTGAGAGGTAAGACTCAAACCACTGACCGTGCAGTTCCTCTGAGATGCCATTTTCCAATAGGGTTGACCGGAGAATCTGGTGGTTCACAAGTTTCAAAAGCAAGCAGACAGATCTAGCAAAATAAGTATAGAAGATTTGGAAAGCAGTCTTAGGGGCTTAGGCTTTAACAACTGAAAGCAAGGCATGTTCCCGGTCGAATGTCACTTTCGAAGCCAGACTGTCTGCTGTCCAGGAGGTATGTTCTGTGTGAGAAAGACAGAGACTTGGTTGCAACACAACTCATTCAAGGTGTTTTTGGGCAATGAAAAGGTTGAGGGAAAAACTCGTGCTGTAGTCTCTCTAAAAGAGTTGGGGTAAGAGTTGGTTTGTTAAGAATTAGTGGTTATACAAGCCTGTTTTACAATGTTACCGAGTCGAAAACAACCAGTAGAATGGGATGTGTCCACGATGTGTGATTGAGTGCAGGTACAACGTCAGGAAATATGGCTTTAAGGAGTTGAGTATGGAATAGGTATTAACGTTACAAGTAGGGATAGGATAATTGGAAAAGGATTGGAGTTGTACGAGACTTTCTGATGTCTGGCCACAGAAGAGTGGAGCGAAGGATAAAACAATGTTGTATTATTGCTGGGGAGATATGTGTTTGACAGTTTGTGTGTTGCAACATTGGTGCACTGAGGGTTTGTAATTTTATTAAAGGGGGGGGGATAGAGCCGAATGTCGCTGTTTGAGCTTGATGAAGGAGGGTAGGAGGTAGGACAAAGGAGGGATACGGAGAATTAGGTGAATTGGTACTTTTGTTGTGATAGTATGGTCCTTTTAGCAATGGAGGCATTAATGTCGAGAAAGGAAAATTCGATATAAAGAAATTACGGTCAGTAGGATTTTGTGATTTGCAACCATACTCTTTCTGGCAGTCTCTGAGCGTGAGAATTGATGCTCGTGGAGCACATCAGATAGCGCAATGGAACAGAAGAGGTGGTAGCAACTGGCCTGGAGACACGTGGGTAGGCAAGAAGAAATAACCAGACAGAACAGGGAAAGACGAGTGGAATCTAAGATCAATGGGGATATCCTTCACGGAGTTGAACATATGGCAAAACACGTATCACAGTATCACACGTGTTAACATCAAGAGATGTAACTGTTCCAGGAGTGGGAAACAGGAAAGTAAGGAAGATGAACCCGTAGCAAATAGCCAGGAGGAGTGAGAGGGCTCTTAGGTTACGGTAAAAAAGTGACATGACAGTGATTTGAGTCGGTCTTTGTGACTATATGGTATATGGCCCAAATAAACTCCATGTATCCATCCTCTCAGCGAGGGGTCTCCAAAACCTATTGATGCCAAGAAAGAAAAACACTCAAATATGATTAGTAACCTGGCTTGGGACTCCTATCCCAAAATATAAAGTTATACCTTACATGAATTAAAAGACAAGATGGAAGTACACATTTGCAAAATTTGCGGTTTGAATGGGAATCAATTGAAAATAAAAGTTATTGAAAGTATTATATGGGAACTGCGTAGTTAGCTTGCATTTTCATATTTTTTTAGACTAGCAGATGTCTTTTTATCTAGACAACTCATTTAGAGTATGGTTAAATGGTAATAAACGGTATTGAGGGAAATATTTTCTAGTTCAATTTCAAAATCAGTGTATAAAAGATTTTGTATAGGTGTTTTTTAACAATAGAATATTCTAAAATGCAGTTTTACAGAGAATGCAATCTCGAAATATGCGACAAAAGCTTTCAACAAACTATTCTTTCAAAGCAAATGTTTATGGCCAAGAAAGGAGAGATGAAGGGACTGGAATTTTTTTCTCAAAGCCATATGCAATATGTTTTTATTTCTAAATGTCAACATCTGTGAATATTAACTGTTTTATTATATAAATGGACCACGAATGATTCGCACGAAGATAGACGTATTTAGGTAGAATGGGGGCGCATTCCCTTCAAAATAAAATTATATTTCTGATTAGCTATTTATATGTACATTTTCTTAAAGGTTTGATGTTTTACATTGATGCAGTATTTAATGTCATTTAATTATTTTCTGATTCTAATAAAAATGCCTACATTTATATTTAGGTATGTGTATACGGCTTTGTGTTCAAGGTCTATTTCCAGACATAGTTCACGTTGCTGGCACATAGTTTTCACTGGTGTTAGAATCCAGTCAAATCATACTGGTCAGTGGATTGCTAACCCCCCTCAGATTTAACCTCTAATAACTGCTAATTTGTCTGACACACTCTTTCCCATCCACTCCGTATTTTATTAATTTATTATTTTTAATCACACAATGTGTTGGGGTCAGGGAAGGTTCCTCTTGATTAAAATCTGAGATGGTCATGATGCTATGGGCTGCAGGCTATTGGTCAATGTTCTCTTTGCTCCTTTTTCAAGGTTTTCACTGATTCAAACATCAAATCGCTCTGTATAATCCATATGGACGTTGTAATCCATCACCAGGTCACACTACAAAATTATTGGAGCCTGCTGTTCCGCACCTCACTCAGTTCCAGTTGGCTTGAGCAACACTGCAATTGGTCAGGTAAGTGTTGTTTCTTAGGATAGGCATGGGATTTGAGTTTATTATTTAGAATGCAAGTTGCTCACTGTTGTTGGGAATCTTTTACCAAATATTGATGAGGATGAGTATTCTTCTCTATTATTACTACAGTGTTAGTGGTTGTATTGACTATTGAGGTAGTGTGACTTGGTGTCGTCTGGGACATTGTTTTTTTTTCCTTTCACACTTTACAATTGATGCAGTTTCACCTCAGAACTTCAGATCACACGGAGACTATCCACCTATACAACCCTGCTGAAAATGCTTGTGATATAGCCAGAAATGTCCCAATTGTAATATGTAATGATAACAAGTTTTACCAAGTCACTCAGCTTGTTTAATTTCTCATGGGTAAAAACCATTATGTCTTAATGTCATAAAAATACTTTTTGTTGGCGAGGAAGCATTTTCCTTGTGATCAATATCTCTCTCTCCACAGAAAGTTGCACTGAGCATCTGAAACAATGGCTGTTGTTGTAAGTAATTTTTTGTCTTTATAAGCGTAAAACCACATTCAGTGTTGCATTTGCTTACTGACCAAAATATATTATCAGAATGAAAGAGAAATTTTACAAGTTGCAAAATTAGCAAAACCCACAGTGTTGCCACTTATGTGAAGTCTTAAGACCCTGTTATGTCACACAACATGTGATTTCGCTCAGGTTCCTCCAAACCATCACTCATTTCGTGAACAAATGTTTTAAGAACAAGGCTGTTCTTAGTGTTTAGGGATAGAGCTACAAACATTAGCAGCTTATCCCCAGTCTCAGGCCAGGTTTACTAGGCTTTACGCAATGCATGTGAGTGAGCTTAGCACTGGCCCACACTAGCGTCCATTGATTAGGGTTACTAAACTAAATTGTTTGCTTAAACTCAGGATTAGGATGTTTTCATAAGTCTTTCTTCATAACTTTTAATAGAGTGGAACATTCCGGATGGTGTCCGAGGAGGAGCAGGCCCTCAGGGCTAAGCTGGAGCACCTCACGGTCAAAGATCACGGGCCGGTGTTCGGACCTTGCGCCCAAATACCTGACCACACGGTGCAGAAGGTTGTGAGGTGTTTAGAAAGTACAAAATATACACAATTAGACTGAACACAGCACATAGATAAATATAAATGTTCTAAAGCTAAACTCACTATAGTGCTGTTTGCTAAATTTCTACACAAAACACCCTAATAACTAACCAAACACCCTAGTAACAACCTAGCAACTATATAGCATCACAGTGGCAAGTTTGGCACAAGATTTTGTTGAGAAAATTTTAAAAATACCAGTTAACGTTAGACAATAGCATCTGCTTTCAAGTTAGCATGATTCACTACACATTCTGACTCACAAAAAACTTTTGCTTTACGAACAAAATTGTTCTATTTTTTATGAATATTTTAACTTGTGATGTCATTGTAGGCTAAAGATGGCTAAATGAGACTAAATGAGACGGATGAGAAGCGAGTGTCAGCTGTAAAGGAGCTCAGAGGTCATTATCAAAGAGGAAGGCGGATTCTGGAGACAGCCTTGCTAAAGGTGTACAGGGACACTTTTTTTGGGGACAACCCCGACAGTGTGCTGGTGAGGTTCATCCGTGCTAGGAAACCTATTGAAGTAAACAGGGCTATGAACTCATGAAGGGTAAATAGTTTTGCCAAAGAGTTTTTTTTATTTGTACATTTGATGCCACTGGAATGCTTCTCGCCTGAGATGTTACTATGATTTTATTGCGCTTGAAGGTTATGTGCGCTTCAGACGGGATTACCCTGAACTCTTTGAAAACCTGACCCAGAAGCTGTCCGCAGCACCATTGAGGCGGTTACCCGGGATCCTGTCCAGCAGAGATAAATACGGCCGTGTGGTGCTGCTCTTCAACATTGAGAACTGGGATTATGAGGAAATCACTTTTGATGAGGTGATTATTTATTTTTTTTTTCAATGATGCGTAGTGAGTGAGTGAAGTGGCACGGCATTGGCATTGTTTTAAATATGTATATACAATACCGTTCAAAAATTTGGAGGTCAGTTAAGATTTTTAGTAGAAAATACTTGTATTCAGCAATTCAAAGATGCATTAAAAAAAAATATAAAAGTCTGTTACATGTATTGAATATTGGTTTGTTCCAGATCCTCAGAGCCTATTGTGTGATCCTAGAGAAGCTTCTGGAAAAGAATGAAGAGACTCAAATCAACGGGTTTTGCATCATTGAAAACTTTAAGGGTTTCACCATGCAGCAGGCCTCTGGCATCAAGCCCACGGAGCTGAAGAAAATGGTGGACATGTTGCAGGTGACGTATAGACTTTTATCTTTTAGAAAAATAGCTCTCTGTATTAGTTCTTAAAGGTGCATTCAGTAATACTTACCTACAAAGAAAGTTTTATCACAAAGAAATGAATATGAAATGAATTAATCATGACTAACCTGCTAATAGTTATGGGAAGCCAGGTTCCGCCACAAATAAAAAATAAAACAAGGTAATTGCGACTTTTTATCTCACAATTCTTAGCAAGTTCATATCTCATAATTCTGACTTTATAACTCGCAATTTTTACTTTTAGTCAGAATTGCAAGATATGAACTCGAAATTCTGAGAAAAAAAGTCTGAATTGTGAGATAAAAGGTCGCAATTTGAATTTATAACTCGCGGCGGGAAATGGGCTTCTGTAAATAGTGCATTTCTACTGTGAAAGCAGTAACTGAAAACTATTTGCTTTTATGTAATGCTGCAACCACGCCACTAAATGTCAGTTTAAGTCCAAAATGACAGTAAAAACATGACCGAGTGAAAAACGTACACACTTTTTGCATCTGAGACCATAATCTGACCATTAGTTAGTTGGCGTATCAATCTTCATAGTCTATAAATGTGATTAACAACACATAAATGTCCATCTTTCCCACATCTTAATTGTTGCTGCTTCTTGTGTATGGCAGGATTCTTTCCCTGCGCGTTTCAAAGCAGTGCACTTTATCCACCAGCCCTGGTACTTCACCACCACCTACAATGTGGTCAAACCCCTGATGAAGAGCAAACTGTTGGAAAGCGGGTGTTTAAATTGTGTTTATTGCAAAGAATATTCCTGATGGATGAGAAAGTGATTTTGACTTTCTGTCTTTGAAGGTGTTTGTCCACGGTGATGAGCTGGAGAACTACTTCAAGGAGTTTGATGAGGAAATCCTGCCTTCAGAGTTCAATGGGAAAGGCCCCAAATATGACGGAAAGGCCACAGCAACACAACTCTTTGACTAAGCACTTTTTATTTGTCGCCGTAAAGGCACGCGACTGTGTGTTATTTTAGTTGTATTGTATTACAGAATGATCGAATGTGTTTTTGTTTTTCTGAGAGTGAAACCAGCAGCATAGAGGCTTTCCCATACCAAACCGCCAGCCTCACTGGAAAAGTCTCAAGATGTCATTGAAAAGGAATGAAACAGATACCAATCAGTGAATTTACCTTATCTGTGACTACTGGAGTGCTTGACATTCCTCACTAATCATGGGCAGGTCCCCATTTTTCAGATTTACCCCCAAATTATAGATATTCTTTTGGAACAGATGATAGAGTCCAGACATTTCTGTTGTTTCTCTTGTTAAGTGAGAATGGAAAAATACTCAACCCAGGCACTGTTTTAAAACATAATTACTAAAAATATATGATGTATTGAATGGATAACTTTCTATAGAAAGTTAAAGTGAGTACCTACATTTTCATTATAACAATAACTGTTTTACTAAACTGCACACTAAAAAATTACAAACTTTACTACATTGTCATGTATTTCCTTTAAAACAACACACAAATAAAAAGCTTTGTGGAATGTCAAACAATCAAAACCGTGCTACAACTATTTATTTCTAGAAATTAATCTGCACAAATAATGGCAATTTCCACAAATTGTGTATAAAAAATATATTTACCAAAAAAAAATAAAAAAAACTTTTAGACAAAATTGACTTCATCAGCCTCAGGAGGTCAAACTAAATAATAAGTGATGATTTCTTTTCTGTTATTTTATATGGTGTTTGCAAAAAACAAAGCAAAGTAGTATTAAAATAGGCAACAAAAAAAGAGATATTTTTAAAATAATAATTCATATAAACTGAAATAATAAAAGTAGTCAGAATACTAAAATAAAACATAAACATGTTAGGATTAGATATTATCTGATTCCAGTTGTTAGATACTGTCAATAAGAGATTTTAACTGGTTATTATTAAATGACAATTCAAGAAATGATGTGAAAAAGCTAAACTACTTCCAGAGTGCAATAAAATACTATGTCATTGTTCTTTGGTTTAATGTCATTACATTTAAAGGAATTACTTTGACATGTTTATTTATAGTGGTCTAATATAACAACAGAAGAATGATAGCAGGAGCCACAGAGAGAAAGAGAGTTTTAAAAGACGCCAATAAATCAGAGACACGACAGACAAAAGAATATTGCTATAACTGTTTGTGCTCCCAACTACAGGAAACTGTTTATTAAATACATTTACTGAAAATAACGTGCGCCACTGAAAGCAGTGATAAAATGATGCAATTAAAAAAGTACCATGTTAGAGTCAAGTGTCAATAAAAACATAAGGCAACCTAACAGACTGTTCCCAAAGAAAATGAGGACCATTTTCAATGCAACGGGCAAAACTTGGAAAGTATATCGAACTTTCATCACTAGAATATTAACAATTTCCAAACTAACTCAAAATTTTAACATCTCACATAGGTGATTTGGATGATTGAGTTATTATTGAGATACGCTGACCATCACAAGTTGGTAGAAAAATCTATTCAAATGACAGCCGGTGAACTCTGGGTTAGTTACAACAGTTATTTGTCTTAACCTCTTTACCATCTCCTTTTGCCAGATATGTTTTTCCACAAATAACTTTTTCAAAAACATTTTTATGAATCCCTCTGCACAGTTTTTGTCAGGCTTTGAAGCGATACACCATTGACATCTTGACGACCAACTTACGGTAAGCATAATTTATTACCGTATGTGCTTTTCTCTCGAATTCCTGCTTGACTGTCAGAGCAAAACTCTAGTGAGTCAGACTTTCAGAAACCATCATCCAACCTCCAACTCAGAGCAAACAAGCACACCATAAAGTGTTATGCTTAGTGGTTGCACAAGCATTATTTTTCCTACTGGCATTGTGGCCCTGTGTTTCTCCCACTGGCAGATAAGCGTTGGCATAAACTGACGATGACTTTGTCCATCCAGGAAAGAGGTTGAGGAAAGAGAACAGCGCCTTCAAAGAAGCCGAGATGACACCCATGTAGTGTCAGTGCAAAGATGACATTTTGTTTCTTTTCTGTGGAGAAACAATACAGATTTTTTTTAGCCATTCATATTTACTTAAAAGAACCAACTCATAAGACTCATTATGATAGGAATTGGACTTGCTGCACTGTATGTTTTCACTACAAAGAACTGACTCAGTCATTCATTCAGGAGTCCAACTACACTGGTCGATATATGTTTTTGATTCAATAAAAAGAACTGAACTCATGAAAGGTCATTCTTTCAGAAACTGGCAATATGCATATGATCATGAATCTGAGAACAGTCATTACACAATATGCTTCTGATTTAGTAAAGAAGTGCCACGAGTGAAGTGAAGAAGAGTCATTTGTTTGGGGATTGGACTGTACTGTTTGTGCATTATGCCTTTGATTCACTAAAAATTAAGTGACTCATGAGAGGCATTCGTTCAGAAATCAGACTACATCAGACTTGGTTGTGCAAGATTGTTTTGATTCAACTCAAAAAAGAACTGATTCATGAGAGGCAATTTGTAAAGGAATCAAACTACACTGGTTGAGTAATATTCTTTTGATTCACTAAAAAGAAGCGGTTCATGAGAGACATTCATTTGAGAATCGGACTTCACATCTTGTGCTGCTCTTTTACACTGTAGATAAGATTGTGGTGCTACTGTAGTGCAGGAAATTTTGTCAAGAGTGTTTTAAAATAGTATTCAGTTCACATCACCCTGTTTTATTTTGAACTGAAACAGAATGAGAATCAGTTTTCAATCCTATTATAAATGCACCTTATTATTATTATAAATCAACAGCATTAAATATCAATTACACATATACTCAGAATGCTCAATAATCCATCCAAGTTGATATACGAGGCTACAAAGACTTCTGTTGTGGCCTCTTTAAAAATGCATCAACTTTAAAGTTCTGCTGAAGCTCAAGGGAAGGAGCTGAAGATCAGGTGACCCATATTTCCTCAGTTCAAAAGCAGTTAATAGAGGTTCGCTGTTGGATCTTTCACCTGAGGGCTGAAGGAAGAAGCTGACGGCAGTAATCTGATAAATAATCACAGAGGGGACGGATCAGATGGCCCTGAAAAATTCAGCACAGGGGTCCAATGCAGGATCTTAGGACCACACAGCAATGCTGAGAGTCTTAATGGGCGCCTAAAAGCACTATTAGGCCATACATGTCGACGACGAGCGCCCTTTTTTTACACTCCTTTGGTCTGTCTTGTATGTTTAATGGCTTTTTTTTTGCCTGTTAAAAAGCTACTTGACACATCCATTAACTCGTTCCAGTAAAGATGGATAAAAATGGAAAGTATTAGATAGAATAGTAAAAATCGAATATATAAATACCTGCTAGTGTGCGAGGTATCGTCAGCAGTGACTGGTGGACTAATGGATCATCTGAAGTGTTCATCAGGAGGAGAGGAACACTGATCTGATATTAGAGAACATATAAGATTATGGTTATCAAAAAAAAAAACTGTCAAAACAATATGACTTAACTGGCTTTCACAACAATATTACTTACATTGTGAATATAATGCACACAGCTTTCCTTCTCATAGTACTCCTTTATGGAGCTGTGTCCATGAAACTTCCTAATAGAGACATACATTTCGAAAAGAATCATTATGGGAACTTTAGATGCAGTCAGAATTGTCTCATAAAAGCTTTTAAAGTACCTCATAATGTTGTCATCAATCTGCATGAGTGAAGTGGGCCATAAACAGCCGGCTGAGGTCGGCGGGCTCCATTTTGCTAGAGCTCATACCAAATAAACTTGCCCTACAGGATAGATTTAATTGACTCAGTTTCACCATGGTCAGTTAAATATAGGAATATAGGGATTAGGGATGTCACAATTCTAAATATAATACTGAACCATTCTGTATGACACACACGGTTCAATACACGATTGTGAATTGCCAGTTTTGCTTTAAAATAATTTTTCGTGCATTTTATTTCTCTCTGAATCAGCTCTGTTTGGTGTGCCAGTGAGTCTGCGCGATGAAATGACCATGGTTTTTTACTCCACAACATCAGTGGAGTGTTTAAAAGAACTTCCTTTTGTGATCTGATGTGGCGTTCACAAAATGACAGAATGATAGTAGAATACTTAATAAATAAATAAATAATATAAAATATTTAAATATACTTGTGGGCTTTCCAGTATGAATTTAACAGACATTATACATGTGTCTATTAACGCTCAATAATGGCCAATTCTGAGTAGTAAAAAACAGGAAAAAAAAAAGGAAAAAATAATATTACTTCACTCAAAAGAAATTTTGAAGTAGACATATGATAGGGTCCATGTTTTTTTCTCTAGTGTGTTGGGAATTTTTTTTTGTTAATTTGTTTTAAAAATCGCATTTGAAACGCAAATCGCAAAAAAAAAAAAAAAAAAAAAAAAAAAAAAAAAAAAAAAAAAAAAAAAAAAACACCAGCCTGATGTGGCCAAGGCCATCAGAACCTAAAACCGAAAAAACCGGGGTTTATTTTTTTAAAAAAATGAGGTATAACTGTATTGTTGCATCCTAATAGGGATATAAAAAAATTGGTTGCCACTGGTTGTCAAACATACAGTTTAGTGGATGCCCTGACTGACCAACAATACAATCAGAAATGTCCCAAAAATAAAGATACTTACTGGTGAGATTAGAATGATTTTTTTCATGTTGTCCGCCCATGAGGAAGTTGTACAGCCTCCTACACTGATACCACTGTAGAAACGTCTCCTGAGCCCTAAAGACAAGACCAATTAAACAGAAAACCAAGTAGTCAAAAATCACATAAATTAGTTGTAATTAATTTTACATTAAGTGCAGGTAAGTTAAAAAAATACCTTCTCACCTCAGAGCACTATATCCCTGGCAGACGCTGACGCAAGCACAACACTCGCTCCTTGATTGGCTGGATTCTCACCCAGGTACTTGTGCAGGCAATGTTCCCTCCCAGACTGAAGCCCACCACAATGAGCTGAGTTTTGTGGGAATGTGTGTTTTAATGTAGCCCACCATGGCTGGAAAAACTCCCAGGTACAACCTTTGCACACAGTGTTACATAAACCATCAAACAATCATAATCAGAAATTAGAATTCAGTGATTCCTGTACATTTTTCTTATTAATATAACAAGTTTTTTAAATTACATTAAAATAATTAAATTAAATAATTGGTGCAATTCTAAAGAAATATATATGTACACACACCACATACACATATATAAATAGTAGTATATAAATACTATATTAAAACAAGTATAAAAAATTATTTATCATTTATAATTATAATTCTGTGTTACAATTCTAAAGAATCTAAGTGTGTGTATGTGTGTCTGTGTGTATGCACCTAGTATTCCCTTACATTATGGGGACCAAAATGTATATATATGTATGTATATATATTATGTTTAACAAAAAACTCATCTTATTATAAAAGAAAACTGTAACCAGCTTTCTGGTTGTTAGTCACAAGTATGCTTGTTTCATAACAAAAACAAGCATGCTTGTCACACGTGGCTTACGTACGTGAAACATCCTCGGAGAAGTCAGCTCGATGTTTGGTAGTGCTCCAAGATGATTGAGAACGGCGCACTGTAACCTTTAGCCATTGTTTCTGTGAATAATCCACAAAGGTCCGTATATAATGCTTCTCACTATGGTTACCGATCCCAGGACAGATCACCATGGTGATGTCATCTGTGATGAGACACAGACAGATAAACTCTAGTGAAAGTACGAGCAACACCTTTGCCTCTCCAGAGGAATCGTCTTAATCATCAACACCTTAAGTGGATGAAAATGTCAGGCTGTCAAGGTCTAAAATGCAAGAATGCATCATAAAAAAGATTATTTGTGTTTAATATTTCAGTCTTTTTGAACCATATGATAGCTCTGTGTATATTTTTGGATCAAGATTTCCTTTTTGGGGTCAAATATCCCTTTATTGCAAAACCCAAGCTCACCTTCAGTACTGTGGACGCCTTGTGGCTCAAACAGGTCAAAGGTGGCAGTGGCTCCATCTGACATGGGCAGGGAACTTACGCAGCCCACGAGGTTTAGGGGACTTTACCCTTCCATCTTCCCATAAAGAGAGCAGTCCTGGAGATGTCCACTCTTCCCCCACAACAAGGGAGGGATGTACCTGGATACATTGGCATGTGGCATAATATTTATAAAGTGTGGCTCAAAAGTAGTATCCAAATATTATATTAACAAAACATTTATTCCTGGATTCTTCTAGTCATTACTGTATTTTGCCATCTAAAAAAGATGCCATGTGGGAGAGGGACTGCAAAAGGATAACAAGAAAGCTTTCTAGGCAGCAGCACTCACTCTTTGGTTAGGAATGGGGCAAGACTCTTGAGCAGGTAGCAATTGAGAGGGGTATCTTGACAGGTGATGTCAGGAGCCACTGTGGGACACTTCAGGTTCAGGATCCGCACTATGACATACAGCACCGTGGCTACAGCAGCCAGCTTCATGCCATCAAACATGGCAGGCATCTCAGGGGATATGGTGTGGACGTCTGCCTCCACTTGGGCACTCATGGTGGATTAGTCTACTAATGACTGATTTGAGGAAATAATAAACAATAATAATAATAATAAGGAAAAAGAAAATGTATTAATATTTTAACTTATAATAACTTTTAAAGTGCAAACATGGAATATATAAATAAAGCAGACAATAGAATATCACATTACGTTCAGATAAAATGGAATAAGCCTTATGTAAATAAGCATCTCAATATTCATAAAACTGTGTAAAAATTTGCAAAATTAATGAATAATGTCAGCTTGTTGTTGTTTTTTGTAGGAAAAAAATAAGTAGAAATATTTTCCAAACAAGGATACAAAGATCTTGACACGTGTCTTAAACTAGATAATATTCTTTCTTTTTTATAATAATCAGACATTAATTGTTGTTCCTCTATATATACACACACCCTGTGCATGCATGCATATCTAGTAAAATAGGAAATAAAGTAAATTTTGCACACATTCTAACTTAAATAAAAATATGACCAAAAAACACATATAAAGATAAGATAAATGACAAATACAAAATAGATAAATATTGCACATAGAATGCTGATAATTTCATACCACACCTTGACCTTTAAAAATTATGTGCTGGGTTACAAAGCAGCTTCCGAATGTCAGTGTTTAGTCCAGCAGAAAAACAGAGGCTCTTCACTGACCCAGATGTCATCATCCAGTCAAAGTAAACTACATCATGCAAGAGTTACAGGCGGTTAATCAGTTTACAGTGACCCTACCATAGAGTTCTGACAAACTTAGAATATTTTTAATACAACTTTTTCAATATAAAGTTGCTGTTTTACGTGCATTTTGCACTGGCTATAAGACAATACAGGACACGTTGAGCAATTTATGCATTTCTTGTACGCTATGATATAATAGAACTATAAAATCGAATTCTTAGCATGCACAATACGCAAAAAGAAACCAATGCATACCTTGGCTTCACAGTCGTGGTTCCTCTGTGCCGCTGCTGTTGACATCTTCACTGTAGCTACTCAAAGAAATCAGACGACTTCAAACAACACACGCAGCGTGCCTCGTCATTCACTTTACACCCAGCAAACGGAGCGCGTCTTCATTCGTGTCCTCTGATTGGAGTAGAGTCGCAATGACGTCAGAGTCGGCGCGCCTTCAGTGCCATTGCTATTCAGCTGGTTCCAGCACCAGCACTGTGAGCTAGAATTACAATAGCGTCAACTTCACTGTCATTCAATAGCTGTTACCTGAAGTGAGTAAAAAGTACAAAGAAATAACACTTAAATTTAAGTATGGATACTGTGCTACATTTTTACTGAATGAGAAGTCAAAATATTGGGCCAAAAACATACTTAAGTGAAAGTTAAAAACAAAACAAAAAAAAAGCTTTCAATATGTAATTGTACTTAAGAAGAAGTTTTATTTTATAGAACCTTTCCACATGCCTAAAGTCACTTAAAGCATTATAAGTTCGCTTACTTAAACGTTTAAAGTAAAAGTAAGCTTTTTTACTTTCGAACTTTTAACGTGATCAATCTCCTTTGTTTTGCATGTTCCACAGAATAGAATAAAAATATTCACCTAACTAATTGATAGATAAATAAATAATGTTATTCTTTTTAGCATCTTACTGGACATGTTTGTTTACCTATAATTTAATTTTAACTTAGCCTATCTAAATAACGACCTGCTAATGTTATTCCTTCATACTGTACGACTTTTACTGCAAGTTGCATTTAAATGCATTTTAACCACCCAGAATTAAAATGCTTAAAATAGAGGGGAAAATCCCACATTGTAAATCTAAATAAATAGCAAATAAATAATGAGACAGACAGACAGACAGACAGATAGATAGATAGATAGATAGATAGATAGATAGATAGATAGATAGATAGATAGATAGATAGATAGATAGATAGATAGATAGATAGATAGATAGATAGATGATTTGTGGTTGATTTAATAGCCGGCTTCATAAGAACAGTGTGCTGATTGATAATTTCCACAAGATGGCAGGATACAACTGAAAACACACACCATGTCATATCTGGAGCAAGTTGTTTACAATTTCCATGTATTACAAGTTCTTTCGTCAGAGTGGTATGTTCTCACAGAAATTCTGAGAATTGGAGAAAGCAGATGTAAAAGTGACAACAGCAGTGGACCAACAGTCCAAAAACATCTGGAAGACTCAATATAGCAATTACACGGCAAATTCCAAGTAGGGCCAAATGCACTCTGTGTCTGTAATGCACAGCTGATTTGATCCCCCTCATAAAATTATTGTATTATTTCCTGTAAGTGCCATAAATGAAACTCAGTTAGTCACGCTAAATAAGATAGATATTTTGTGAGACAACCAGGATCCTAAATGTCTGATGTTTAAAATCCAGCGCCACGATTTTCCCTCAGCCGACATCCATTATGTTATTAGAGATTAGTGGCTCCGCTGGAGGAAAATCAACCTCACTTTATATTCAATCAAATCAAGTGAGACTGGCTAAAGTGTCTGTAGAGGAGCATTTAGACACAAGCTCTTAAGGGCCCCAGCAACAGAGCCAAGGAGAGACATTAATAAGCTATTTTTCATTATGCATAAAATGAAATCTAGTGGTGCATGAACAATTGGTTTTTCTCCTTAAACGTTTTGACTTTGTGAAGTCCTTTCAAATTTGGGGTTAACTAACATACCTTTTCTCTTTCTATATTTCTAATTTACTGGATTCGAGTTTATTCTTCGAGTTCACATTGTCCAGCAACTTGCATTTATTTACACAAGAGGCACAAGATACTAAAAGAAAAGCATGATGCGCTAAGATCACCAATTGACCATCACCCACACTTTGCATTGACCCGCATAAATGGATCTTAGAGCAATACACCCACTACCTTTACCTTACAAACAAGTCATGCTTTTGCATGAATACAGCATTTGTTTGTCACAAAAATCCACTTTATCACATTATCAGCATTAAACTGGTCCTAGCTCCTGTTTTAAATAAACACTTCTAAGAAGCCTTTAATCATGCATTCAGAAAAATCAACTTCTTTTAAGATCTTTAAAGAAATTCTGCTAATATATAAAATTCTGATAACATATAACAAGAGTGAATGGTAACAAACACATACACAGAACATTCCTCTAACGTTCTTATTTGGTTCCACATTGAAACACCGGAAAATAAGGTTTTGGGAACGTTCTGTTTTTTTTTTTTTTTTTAAACAAAAGCTAACCTTCCCAAAAACGTTCATTAAATTATTAATTTTAGGTTTTATCTCTATTACCAAAAGCCAATGCTCCCAGAACATTCTGAGAAAAACAGCTGGATAGAAGAAAGAAAGTTATAGGCCTACAGGTTTGAAACGACATAAGGGTGAGTAAAAATATTTTTAATATTTTAAATGTTTTGCTGAACTATCCCTGTAAACACGGCAAAATGCCTAAAACCAACAAATGTAAACCGAGCTGTTTTGTTTACTCTATCAAGTCAATCAAGCAGCGCCCATTTATATCCCATCCTCACTAATGACTACCCAAGGGGTGGGGTCATGGGCGGGGCAACATTTTAAAAACAGGATGTAATTGGCTAAGAGCAGAGATACACGTGGGAGCACATATTGTCCCTCTCTCGCCTCTAATCTTGCCCGTAGTCATAACGGCGAACGGATTCATACCGAACGGCTCCAGAGACTGACGAGAAGTTCACCGAAGAACTACAATTCGGCACCATGAGAACTTTCTTAAGCTTGTTTGTTAGTTTTGCCACTTTTCGCGGCTTGTCTTCTTGCTGTTTCAGTCTCCACTGCGAGCGGTAAGTTTTTTGTTTTCGTCTGTGCATTGAGCGCTACAAACAAACAAAAAAATAAATAAAAACGCATGGAAAACTACATTTATAAACAAAGCCAGTGAAATCTATATATAACGTTTTAAATGTCAAGACACCAGACGGCTTATTTTCTTGTCTTTTTTTTTCTTTTGTGTGTAATATAGGCATAGTTTACACCGGAGTTTTTACTTTCATACATTTAGTAATGAATGAATGGTGTTTACTGTCCATTCTTACACTATGGTCTTGTAAACAAGTCTTGGAGGCTTCACTTTATGAATAGTCCCTGTGGTCATCTAGTTGATGTCTCTGTTCGACCAAAATGTATATTATTCGTGTCTGTATTTGCGTTTAACGCCTTGGGGTCTCTGCTTTATCCTTTTGTTGTCACACTAGTGTACACAAAACATCATGTCCTGATTTCAATCATTTACCAGTGACCTAGATGCTTGGAGAGACTTTAAGCTTCATGGTCAGATGTGGAAGACCATTTGAGCACCAGTTTCATGCCTTGGCCACTCATGTATGTTAAGATTTTTTGACAGCATGTCTGAATTAATTTCCTTCATAAACCCTGAACAAACAAAGGAAGATGACCTTTTTTGTACTGCCAAGTGTTGTTTTGTAATGTCTAGATTTCAGTTGGTTTTGTTTGAAATATTTAATTGGCCCTATTACTCATTTTTTGCCTCCACGGATGTAGTTTCTTGTTTAAGAATAATGTTCCTCAACTGCCGTTGAGCCTCAAGCCATGATCTGGCTCCAGTCTGTAGGTGTGGCTCAAGTGACCAAATCACTGAGTCACTTCCAGTGAATGTGGCCGCTTTAATATACAGAGGAACCCAACAAGGCCAGGGCACTTCTTGCCTCTAATGACCAGTGCAGCAGAACAGGTTTGCACAAACCTTTGGAAAATTCACCCTCTTTCCTGCAGAGTTTTTTTTTACTGTAATGCTGACTGCTTCTTGAATGGTTTGTTGTAGTGTTCCAGAGAGTTTTCCATGTCAAAGCATTTTCTGTGAAGTTTTCAAATGGTTCAGTTGTCGCCTCCTTGATCTTCTTCATTCACACTTTAAGTGATGAAATTGGCGCACTATAATGTTTGGAAGCAGTTAAACAAAACATTCATTCAGAAAAGAGAATTTTGCTCATCATTTGCTTATCATCTTGTCTATCCAACGCCTGTGGTATTTCTGACTTCCATGGAACTTAAAGCCAGATGTTTACCAGTTGCTCTTTTCTTTTCAGTGAAAGTGAATGGTGACCAGGACAAAGAGTACTGTAAAAGTAGTCTATATGACATGTGCACTGTATTCCAAATCTAGTAAGAAAACAAGAAAAAGACAGAAATATTGTTGTTATAATATTGACTGATAAGCTTCTCTACGCAGTCTGTTCCTCACACAAATCTATATTGTGGCCTCAAAAGACTTGGAATATAGTTGTATGGACTAATTTTATGATGCATTTAGGTGCATTTTGGAGCTTGACAGCTGCTTGTCACCATTCAGTGTCAGTGTGTGCAAGAGAACAGCGTCAACAATATGCCTAACATCACTTTTTGTGTTAGACAAAAGAAATAAATCATATGGGGTTGAAACAACATGAAGATGTTTAAATGATGACAAAATGTTAATTTTTGAGTGAATTATCCCTTTAA
Organism: Cyprinus carpio; assembly: GCF_018340385.1. NCBI lineage: Eukaryota > Metazoa > Chordata > Actinopteri > Cypriniformes > Cyprinidae > Cyprinus > Cyprinus carpio. Next base: position 20,892,436 of record NC_056596.1, on the reverse strand, counting down.
AAGTTGAGAGTTATTTGTCTTATCGGATTAAGAAGGCAAACAGCTTTGGATTGAAGCTTCCATTTCAGGCTGATCTAAGATCAGCGCTCATCCATCAAAATCTTCATGGGTCTCCAAAAAAACTGCTTAAAATCAGCAGATAAAGACTTTTATCAACACAACCCTAGCCTCTCAGGTCAGCTGACGGAGAGTATGCTAATTATAGCGGCCACACAGCCTCCTGCTTTTCACTCGCTCTCTTTTGCAAGAATGTGTTTGCGAGCCGTTCAAAAGCTGTCGCGTGGCCCGTGCCATCTGGCAGTGGGGTCTTCCCCTCCGGGGTTGGGCTCATTTGTCCTGACGACTCCACTACTAATAGCAGTCCAATGAAGGCTGCTTCTCCTGTGATTAATTTTCAATGAGCCCTAATCAATGTTTCATTCATAGCCAGCGCAACACGGCATTTCTCATTTCGCTCCATCTTGGTCTCATGCTCCATTTTCCAATCTGGTGTGTTGAATTTTTAAAAGAGCATATTCCGACACTTGACAGGAAAGTTTTGTTACTATGTTTTGAACAAATACGCTGGATTTATGTCCATTTTAAATCCGTGGCTTGAGTGAAAAACACGTCAAAATATTATGCTTTACATTACAGCATTTCCAAGTAAGATTAATTATAAGCCTATTTGCGTTGCCTTTTCTCTGTACGTCAGAGTGTATTTTTAGTCTTTGTGGGTTATTTTTAAGAACAGATGGCTGTGGTGTTCTGGAGAAATGCCTTTAGTTTACAGAAATCTTACCTGAAGATGAAAGCTCACTGACAGTTTACCAATTAAAGCAGCTTATTGGTCCAAGAACAGTATGTTTCTTGTGTGCAGTCTATATCTTTATGGGTCATTTGCTTGGTCATTAAGAGGTGCAAGCTGCATGCCTCAGCGCTTTGAGCCGCTCTAGGAGTTTTAACGTGGGATTCAGTGATGTACTAGGAACGTGAGGTTTGGAACACAGAGTTCCCCAGGGCTGTATGAAGGCATCTTAAATGATGTGCGAATGACCGCATAGCTGAGAAAACACACTGAACATTAACATTAACACACACCTACACACATGCATGTTCACACCAGCAGGAATCCAGGACATCTTTAGCGTAAAGTGTGAAGCTATAAGCCGTACAGTAAGTTCCAAGGGAGTCTTAAAAGGTAACACTTTGGGCTTCTAAATATACACAAAGGTTGCAACACAAATCAACACCTAGACACAGATCACCTATTTTAACAACTTAAAAGGTTCTGTTACATTACTTGGATGTTGTATGCATATTTTATCAGTGTCAAGTGCACGGCATAATTTTTCTCTATTTTTAATTTTTTCTTAAATTGCTCATTTTAAGCCCACTTATAATTTTGGAGAACTATAGAGTCAAAATGAGCTGTTTTGTGCTGCTCTGTCTTGTACATGCCTTTGATTAACTATTATATTATTATTCTATAATCTGCATATTAATTTTCACTTTTTTATATCTAGATTACCCATGCCATCATCTAACTTTTTTAAATTCATTTTTAAAACAGCTTCCACTTATTTAATTACACTGTTTAATCTCAAAACTAATTTCATAAACTTTTTTTTCATACTGTAAATTTGTAATGTTGTGATTTTCTGATGTTTGTGATACATTTGCATATAAAAAAAATATATTTTTAAATTTTAAATATTTTATTTATTTAGACAAAATATAGAAATTTAACATTGTCCTTGGAGTTGTGAAAGTTACAGTATTTTTTTCTTAAAAAAATCAAGGAAATTTTGTGTCTCAGTATATGATTATTCTAACTTACAGTGTCACTAAATCAGCAGTATCAAACCTATAAAAGTCTTTAGCCTATAAACATTGAGTGCACTGCATAGTACAGTTGCATTTCCTGTCATTAGTGTATCTCCTAGAATCAAACTGGGATTTGGCGTGTAGGTGTGTTGTTGCGTTTGCGTGCTCTCACATGCACGTGTGCAGTGTTTAGGTTGTCCTCCAGTCTGTTGTTTTTGTTTTGCACCTGTTCCTAATACGACAGTCAAGGGTTCTTTTGTTGGCAAGTGTGCATGATCCGCTCAGCAGATTGTAGCTGAATGACTCCTCATGCTGATGACTCATTTCTAAAGCCCTTCCCTATATTTTTTAACCGTTATTAATTATTAAATAGTTGTTGTACTCATAAGATTGCAGATCAGGTCATGCATCTTTATGAAATGACTCAAGTGAGGTACTAGATATATGAAATGAAGGAGTGAGTGGTTTTATGGTTTTGAACTGTTCAGTTATTTTCAGTTTTGAACTATTCATTTTGGTTCTTTTAGTAAAAAAAAATGTAGTATTTTTCTGGCAAACCATAACCTTAATAGTAGCACATCAAATGTGTTTGTTATTAAACTGTTTACTTCAATTTGTATAAAATGTAATTTCTGTGCCACTAGTATCACCAAATTAAATAGCAAAAATATTGTAACAAGCCAGCATTTGGTTTCAGTGTTGCTCCAAACTCATTCCAAAATTCTTATTTTTAGGTGTATCCCTTTGAGCCTGCACATTTTCAATATCAGTGCAGTCACAATATGTTGTTTTAACCATACTGGAATTGGGTCAATAGCACGTTGGTTATTACTCATTTTCTGAGTTGGCTCAGCTCTGCTCGCTTGTTTTTTCAGGGTCACAGTTGCCTGGCCAAACTCCATTTCTGCTTTCTTTGTCCCTGTTTGCGTGCCTCATTTGTGATAGAGCAGCGAACAATCCCACAGTTGCCAGCCTTTACATGTTTAACTCAGAGAAAGACCATGTGATATTCTATAGTGCCTAAAGCCATCTATCTGAAAGCCTGTGGCAGAATAATCAGCTTTCACTCCTATTTCAGAGCTTTTGCTGATCAAAAGGCCAGCTCAGCTGATGAGAAGCTGATCAAATGTTTTACTTCATCAAACAGATTTGCGTTCAGCTGATGTGTTCACTTCTGTCTAATGGCCTTCCAGAACATACTATGCCAACATCGAGTTGTCTGACAGTTAAACTAGGTTAAGTATAGCTGGTAAATGTTAGATGATACAGCTTGATGTGGATTCCTTGATATGAATTATTATCTATACTTTAGTTTTCATGCATGTAATCTCAAGAACCTCATGTCATTCCAAACCTGTGTGTTTTTTTTTCTTCACAAAAGGAGATGATGATGCTCATGCTGCTCTTTTCCTTACAATGAAAGTGAATGGTGGGTAAAGAACCAGGAGTGCTACTTAAAAATAAAATAATAAATAAATGCTAAATTGAATAATTTAAACATTAAAACATCAATAGATAAATTACTTTTTAAACTGACAAATGAAAAGACATTTAAAACAAAAAAAAATAGTTAAATATAACAAGAGAACTAATTTAATATTTTTTTTATTTGACACAAATTTAAAACAATTTAATTCATTTTTTTAAATTGTAGTTTAAGCAATAATTAATACATTTAAAATAGAATAAAAATAATAATTTTTGTAAATTGTAATTTGTAAATTAATAAATATTTGAAAATAATTTGTAAATTGGTTAGTGCTTTTCTTTAAAATGTTCTAATCAATGTATTATTATTATTATTATTATTATTATTATTATTATTATTATTATTATTATTTAAAACAATAAATTATTTATAAATGCAATTTTTAATTGCATTTCAAAAGCATTTGCCAATCAAGTTTTTTTTTTTTTTTTTTTTTTTTTTTTTGCCGAAACTTGATTAACTTTACTTTCATTGTATGGAACAGAGCGGACTGAACATTGTGCAAAATGTCTTATTTTGCGTTCCACGGAAGAAAGAAAATCACATGAGTTTAGAATGACATGAGGGTGAGTAAATGATGGCATGATTCCATTTTTTGTTAATTTATCCTGTTAGATACAAGAGTTTTCCAACAAAACATGTGCCCATGTCAGCACCTTAAAAAGCAACATTCCATGCAAATGGACAACAATGGTTTCTATTCAGAGTTACATTTCTATGGAAACAAAAGCAGAATTGTGACTAGCAATGAGTTGTGTTTAAAGTTATTAAGTCGCAATGAATTACTTTCAGTTCTCAACTTCCCCTGTCAATTTTGTCATAACTGGTTGCCAAGATAAAAGTAGTTGACTACAAATCCTTCAAGCTAGCCATAGACAGTTTCTGTTCCCCATTGAGTTTTCAGTGCTTTTTTGTGATGGATGGGTTGATTTGAGCTGCTAAACAGTTTGTTCCTGGCATATAATATCAAAGGCAATTCCAAGGGAATTAATTAGATTATTTATTTATTTATTTATTTATTTATTTTGGGTTTCCAGGAATAAAATTAGTTTCTTTGAGTAGATTGAAAGGAATTGTGCTTTCAGCCTTCTGGTATTGCATGAAAAGGAGGATGCATTCCATTCCAAAGATAAGCATTGCAATCGTTTGGATAAGAAGGATTCTGTTTATGCAGGATGGGGATCTATCATTATTCCAGAATCTATTGCCCTGAGTGTGAAGGCCATTGCTTTTTGTCACAATTAGATGAGATTGTTCGCCAAATGGTGTCTTTGCGTGAAACAAGTTCACACGATTGAAACCTGTGGTGGAGCTGCATGAAATGTGGGCTAATTATCATTTTGAGTGCTGTTCACCTCGAATAAACTCTGCTGAGTGTCTCTGTTGTGGTATTTTGGACCGGTGCCAGGGGAGGACACAATGATGCGCAGGAAGTCTCTCACGGAGGTGTTATTTACACAGAGTTGTGGGGCTGTGGAAAGTTGTAACTCCGCAAATTTAAGGCCTATATTTGTCAGGCTAAAATTAACATTTAAATATAGTAACAGCTCCAAAAATTGAAGGTGGATGTTTTTGGTTTCCATTTCAGCATATACATAAAAATGTAAGAGGTGCAGTTATTTTTAGATTAGTACAATAAAAAACTAAAATTCTGCCATTTTATTTGCTCCCCTTTGTAGTTCCAAACCCATATACTGTTTTTTTCCTCTTCCCGTCTTTTTTAAATTATTTTTTATTATCTTACATTGATGAATTTTATACTTCCATTGATCCTTTAGGAAGTTCTTAACTCAATTATTAAACATTGCATTTAATTTTTATTATTATTATTTTTATTCTGTTAAATTTCCATGTGCATTTCCATTTCTTTTTTCCTCAGAGCATTGTTGTCCCACGTAAACATTCCTGACCGTTATGAATAATTTTTGTATAAATCACAGGGCTATTTGTTATTATCTATTTGTTCTGTAATGATGCAACCACTTTAGCAATTTGGGTCATGTCCAAATAAAAACATGACCAAACAGTGAACCAATTGTCTTTTTCACTTCCCTTTTCATAAGAAACAGAAATCTACACCATCAGAAGCGTCCCATCAGAAAATACTGTTGACGGCACTGTATTAAACCCAAAAGAGCATTATTCATGAAACACAAGATGAATAATTTCTCTGTAATCCATGGATTTGAATGTGGCTATATATATATATATATATATAAAAATCATGTTTAATGAATGAGCCCCACTGAGTTTTATCGAAAGGTATGTCAAAAATGGATATAATATCAAATCCACTATCTTTGTCTTTTCTCAGCTGACATCTGTGAAGTTAATGTGTGCTTGAATGGAGGAACCTGTGTCACTGATGCAACAAAAGATCCTTTTAAATGCATTTGTGCTGAAGGATTCACCGGACCCACCTGCAACGAGACAGATATTGGTAAAAGTCTTATCAGTTATTTATATATTATGCAAGAGAGACAAAAAAACTGTTTAATTTAGTGCAAAGGTTACTTGTATCCAGTTCAGCTGAGGCTGATCATTTCTCACATGACCTTTGTTCTCAGGGCCCTGCAAACCTAACCCTTGTAAAAACGATGGCTTCTGTGAGATCAACACCCGAAGAGGAGACGTCTTCACTGAATATGTGTGCAAGTGTCCAATAGGCTTCGATGGAATCCACTGCCAGAACAGTGAGTCGCTTTTATCCAAACCATTGAATCTGTTTCATGCCAAGCATGTAAGTGGTTATCAGGAGACACCACTGAGAATTATGAAAAACTCAATTGCTGTGAAATCAAATTTACATTAGGATTGAGATCACATCTGCATCCAAGTGGTAATTAATTGACAGATTGTAGCTATAAAATCATCTGGATTCAGTAAGATGTACTGAATAGAAGTGCTGTTAAAAATGCGTTTACATTTGTGAAATTTTATGGGCAAAAATGTCCATTGTCTATTGTTAATAGTGTAGCGACATATGAATACATACACAGCTCACACAGGAGTCACTTTCACACTAAGTAGTTTTCTGTGTGAAATGGTGAATTTGCATTAACAACTTCAACCTGTTTCAAAATGTGTGTGGGGAACTTTTTTTGCCTCATGCGGAACTCGCACAGATTACTATTAAAATGTCTGAAACTCGCACAGATTACTATTGAAATGACTGCAACTCGCACAGATTACTATTGAAATTACTCTGTTTGTCTGTGAACACACCTTAACAGCGAATAAGTCGCTCCAGTAATTTTATTTTGCTTTTAAAAGCCAATATTTTAAAACACATGTAAATAAATAGTCTTACTTGTTTTAAGCTTATTTGTTTTAGGCCATTTTAGCTTCTTTTATGCCAAATTCAATTCTGTATGCAAAGAAAAAATACAGTAGTTTCAGCAGGATTGAAAAACGCAAAAAAATTTTTTTAAATCAAATAAATAAAAAATCATAACTTGATTGGCAAATGGATTAGACATTTTTTTTTCTGAAGTACAATTGAAATTTTGCATTTAAAAATTCATTATTTTTATTTAAATTAATAACAACCTGTCTGGCTACCATCATTCTTCAAAATATCTTTTTTTGTGAGTAAATGACAGAAACTTTCATTTTTGCATGGATCTTTCCTTTAAGAACGTAAATAGGGTCACTTTTGATCAATTGTCATTCTCATATGTTCATTTGCAACAGTATTTTATTAGTTATTTTGAGGAGTTCATTTTGATTTCACAAATTTGACAAAGTAAACTTGTTTTATTTTTCGCGGATAAGAAATTAATCAACAAGAAGCAAAAAAAAAAAAAAGCCAGAAATCCTCCCAAAATTGAATGTTGCTTTTCCATGCTATACATTTAAGACAGCATGTATTGTTTAGTTCACCACAGAGACTCCTTCATGTTCTCTCTGAATACGGTGGACATTATGGCTTCGGTGCCAGATTTCCCATGCTTGATAGCACGGTTATGATGTTTTGACTGGGTTTAGTTGAGCATGCGGTCTCATCTTCAGAGTGCGGCTGGGAATGTGGCTAGATTAGAATGGCACTGACATTGAATTGACTGTTTAGAAACTTCTTAATCCCTCAGGTAGGGGTCTAAATCATGCTTGGATTGATGGCAAAGACTGTGGACACTGCGTAGTTTAGTGCCAAACATAGTGGCAGCATAAATTCAAATATGACTGCACACCCACGCTGTCACACACTAGCCCTGTTGCTGGGTAAAATGCAAGTGGAGGAAGCAAAGTAAATGAAGTCCGTGCTCATCCTTGGCTCTCAGCTGGCAGAAATGTTTCAGTGACAGCATGAAATTGGTCTGAAAGCCCTGCAAGAGGCTGTGAAATCTGTGTCAATAGCTTTTACGCAGTGGAGCACTGGTCACATTACCTGAACAGAAAACTGCTGTAGGGTTTAAATGCAGAGTCAGTGCCTCTTTTGTGTGTCTGCAAGTAAGTCTAAGAGTTAACAAAGCGCTTGGTTCCTGAATCTAATGCTAGCTAGCTAAATTAATGCTGCCCTTATGCCACTACTTTGTAATTTCCATGTTTTCCACTGAATAAAAGCTAGTTTTTCTCACTCGAATTTCTCACCTCTAATTGCTGTATTTTTCTCAACTAGTGTCTTTATTTTCCTTTTTCTCACTAAACTTTCTTAACATTGCGGTCAAGGGATTTTAATGGCTGGTTAGAGCTTTAGCATGAAGCATTTCTTACCAAACTGGTCCACAGCAGTGTAATATTTATATACTTTTTATAGTATTTATTAATATTTTAAATGAGCTTTTATCTTTATTTTTTAATATGTTTAAATTTAGTGTTTAAATTTAATAAAGGAGATTTTTGTTATATTTTTATTCCTTTTTTACACATTTTTATTTATCTTTTATTTTTATTTCAGTTTAATTTTTTTTGTTGTAATTTTTACATTTAAACATATTATTTCAGTAGCCAAGGCAAAATAATGAAGTTTAAATATTTATATTTATTTTATTTTGACTTTATTTCAACTAATTAAATCTTGTAATAGTAATAGTTTTAATTTACATTAAAAACACTGGCCCTATATATATTAAATATAATTGACAAAAAGCACTAACATTGGATTTATTGACTAAATCATCATATCATTGTTTATATTGTCTCACTACCCTAACTGTACAGTACTTACTTGTCACTGTTCAGACCAACTTTGTAGTTAGAAAACTAGTTATTTTAGCAAAATGTCCACATTGCAGCTTTTTTGGTCAAGAACCACCCACTTAGACAGGAATTGGTCATATGATGGACACAGAAAACAACCAATAACAGCTAGTTGTGTTTTTACTTGTTGTTTGGTGACAAGTGAGCATAGATTATAGATTATACCACAACAAAATAGCCGGTATGAAAAAATACATAAATGGTGCAGCAATCTTCATGAACAGTTGTACAAAAACACAAAAAAGTGGAAAATGTGTATAGTCTCTTTTGACACAGTCTTGTGTCTTGAGCATAGACTCACTGTGTAGCTACTGTATTGTAAGGGAGGCTGTTTCAAGACAACATTATGGGGAAAAAAGCTGTAATTTGTTCCTTCTTAGCATGGTTCAGTCTTTTCTCTTGGATTTCACTTGAAGTGGAGACCTGCTGACCTTGCATTTTGTTTTTTGGATAATGTTGCTGACATTAGATTGCATTTCAACGTTATGTAGCTAGATATTGATGTTCTCAGAGTAATACAATGCACTACTGTGTTGAATTGCTTCTCAGGGGGTAGCAATGATTTGCTTCTTCACATTAACGTTAGGAAAAAAACGCTAACATTTTATAGTTTTATTCTGAGTTGCCAGGCTTGAAATAGAAACTCGAACTGCAAGATGCTTGTGAAAAAGAAGTGTGCTTAATTGTATTGAATATGCATTTGTAGTGCACTTCAAATCTTAAAAGAATATTTAAAAAAAACTGTACTAGCAGATAATATTCATGAAATAAAAGGCCATTTAAATGTACTTAAAGAGTATACTTTCATGACTGTTTCTTAACACACTTTTTAAGATCTAAGTGGACTTTGTAATGTTTAAAGTTTACCTTAAAGTACATTTTAAGTCATTGTTTTAATAATCTTTTGATGTGCATGTGTGAAGTACCTGATTATAAATTAACTGCAGTTTGTAATTGCATATTACGTTTAAAGTTTTTATATTTTAAATGTACTGAATTGCAACTTCATCATTACAGATGACAAATGTGGGGTCTCATATCTTAGTGATAGTTTTTGGTTCAGTGCTAAACCCCATCGCCTCCTATAGTTATCAACAGGCTAAATATTAAAAGCCACTCCGCTATTTAAAACTGCTTAGAAAAGGTGCTAATTAGCTTGTTAGCAGTTAAACACTTGAAGTGTTCATAATGATGTAGTAAGCATTTAGGTAGCTGACAAATGTTTTTGGAAAGTTGACTTCAAAAAGTTGCTAATTAGCTTGTTTGTGTTACTGTATGCTATATGCATTGTAGAGTTGATAATATTAGCATTAACAGTTAGCGTTTGGGAGCATTTTGACATTAAATGCTTTTGGAAAGTTCTCTAAAAACCTAATTAGCTTGTTAGTGGTTTAACGCATTGTAGAGTTGACAGTGTTTGCCACATGTGGGTAGTTGACAATACTGTTGGGAAGTTGACGTTCTGTTGTAAAACCAAAAAATGCATTTTGCTAATTTTTGTGAGTTTGTATGACAAGCATATTTATTTAGAGGTTACACAGATAAGGCAAAAAATGCAGCCTGAAGTGAAGTTTTAGGTCAGTCGAGCACGTAGTAATGCTCTTAACACTGACAGGGAACAGGGAAGTGCTACTCGCTGACCTCTGGAGGTTTGGAGGTGTTTCAGTATGCCTGAGCACTGCGTTGGCACTGGACCACTGTGACCGGTCACACCCAGTCATGCTCCATATGCACACACCAGATAATCCCACTGATTTCCTTTCCAGTTTTGCTGGAATGATTTATTTCACAGTGTCTTTCTTCTGATTGGTGCCATTTTAAAGCTGAAATCCATGCTAGTTTTCCCCACAACATATAGCGCACTTCAGGTACATGAGGACCATTATACACCCTTGCTCTGCATCATCATGTTGATCTTTTAATAATTCTGACACACTTGTGTTTGAAGCATGTTGGTGATCTGATGTGGCCATGTTGCTCGTAAGTGGATTAGAACTTCAGCAGGTCTGCCTCAGTCTCTTATATCCTCTTAATGAACGTCTGTAAGAACCAGTCATGCTGAGATTATGCTGTGTCATATGTGGGTTTCCTTTATGTGCCCTCAATTCTGGGTAGCTAACCATCATAAGTTGAAAACCTTATGACAACTGTTTCTGGCCTTAATTTTATACCCACATCCTGGACACGTGTACAACATTATTGTAGTTAACTGAGTGATTCATTTCTAACTGGATGAGCACACATTTCTTGGATATTGACAATAAGAGCTTTGAAAGTATTTGGCCTCAGCAAAAATTGTTATGACTGCATTACATCTATGTTATTACATCTGTGCATTACAAAATGTTGTTTATTAATATTGTTTATTAGTTCATTATTTATCAAAATCTAAACATGTTTCTTTTAATTGAATGCCACTTGGTTTGATTTTGTTATATAATTAAGTGATGTACATTTTTATTTTTATCAGGACCACTAGGCCTATATTGTCATTTTTTTCATTTTTTTGTGCTTTAATAAAGAGATTTTTGTTTCGTAAATAACATTGTTGAGGGAATCAGAACAAAAAAACTGTTCAAGCAATAAGAATGTGTTTATATGTTTAATAAATATAGGCGACTTTAAAGGATTTTTCATGTTACAAACTGCATTTGGAAACAATTTTGCAGAATAAAATTTATATTAGATATTTTATCTTTTGAAGCAAAGAATTTTATTGTTATATTTTATCCTTTATGTAACGCAAACCATTGTAGAAGTTGCATGTTGCCAGTGAGCGCCACCTAGAGGTCACAAAGAAAATCGCTTTCATTTTTGACAAATGTTTGGCTTGTCCAGACCAGTTTTGGTGACTTTTACAGAAACCTTATGATTCTTGCAGATGTGAATGACTGTGCCGGCCAGCCCTGTCAGAACGGAGGCACCTGTCGAGATCTTGATGGCGATTTCACCTGTAAAATGTCACTCGCCCTTTGTAGGAAAGCACTGCCATCTGCGTAAGTAGGACACTGCCAGTACACACATGTCCAGCTCCTGTACGCAAACTGTTTTTCACTTCATTTCCTCATATTTGGCTTTTCAGTTGGTGACTTCATTCACTACAAATGGCTATTTTTCTCTGCCCTGTGAATGCGGTCATCACACTGTTTTATCCATCTGTCTGTCGGACAGTAAGCCGGTTTGTCTCCTGAGCCTCTAATATCTGCTAATGTCTGCATTTGGTTTCCCAGGATGCATCTCTCTGCTGGGAATGGAAGGAGGAGGCATCGCAGAGTCTCAGATTTCTTTTCTGCCTCTTCGGTGTACTACGCTTATTCTGGGACTGCAGCGCTGGGGGCCCGAATTGGCCCGACTGAATATTCAAGGGACTGTTGTTAATGCTTGGACCTCTGCGGACACACGACAAGAACCCCTGGATCGAGGTAACACAAGTCTGTTCAGTTCATTGGTTAAATACAATTTTGGAGTTCAAATATTTATCTGTATTCACCCAAAAATGACTCATTAATGATTCATTTTATAACAGGTCAACCTGCAGAGGAAGATGCGTTTCATCTGGCATCATTACCAGGGTGCCAGTCGCCCATGGGCACAGCCGAGTTCAATCAAATCCTTCAAGGTAGCGTCGAGTTTTGGAGGGCGAACCTACACCATGTACAGAGCTGAGGGCCAGAGCAACCACATGGTGATAATTCACAAATTTTCTGTTCTATTTTATTTTTAGTGGCTGTTTTGGAATTTTGGGGTGTTTAACTGTTGGAAACTTTTGGCCAGTTGTAGTTGCTAAAATATGTATATAAATAATTCTCACTCTGAAATATTGAAAGAGTTTCTGATTATTTCACTGTTGTTGGGATCACCATAATTTTAAATGTAATAGTAAATTTGTATTTTTTTTTTTTTTTAAATGTAAAATTATGGGTCTGGGACAATATATTACTATGTTAATTACATAATTGATTATTGTGTGTGTATATATATATATATATATTTATTTATTTATTGCATATTTATTATATAATATAATAATAAATCTAGTAATAATTTGAAAAGTTGCGAAATGAAGACATTCAGTTTTCATGTGATCATATATATATATTCTTTTAATTAAAATCAAATCCCTGGAAACATAAAGGCGCCCAAATATGATTCATTCAATTAGCATTTTTCATACGTTTCTAGCCCTGTAATTATATTATCATTTTTAAATAACTCATGAATGTATACATGTTCTGTTCTTCAGCTCTTTGTTGGTAATATGGACAATGATGGACAAAGACCAATTTGTTCGACCCTCCAATCATAGCTCAGTACATACGAATCAGTGTCCCGTTGTGTGCCGTACAGCGTGTACACTGAGAATGGAGCTGGTGGGCTGTGAACCCTCAACGGTAAAGTCATAATTATATTTTTGCATGTTTATACATTCTTTATGAATAGAATTTATGGAAGCCAAAAGACCACAAAAAAAAACATCTCCACTAGAATATGGTTATACTGCTGTGTTTAATGGAAGAAAAAAGTGAGTAAGCAGCATCACAATTTGCACAATTTCCTGCTCGTCTTTGGTTTGTGGTGAAGTTAAGGACACTTGGATAGTTAAATGCAGAGCACTAATTCTGAGTATGGGACACCCTTGGCTACATGTCATGTCACTTTATAAAAGTAGGGATGCACTGATATATTAGATCATTTTGCCGATAAACCAATAATTATTTTCAAGTTTTGGCATTCACATTGATAAATCAACATAATAAATTGGTTTTATATACAATTTAATATTAATATAAATGAAATGTATACAAATGTATGCAATTTGATAAAATTAAAAAAAAATAAACTGTATTAAAAATTATACAATTAATTTATAAATTATATAATTGGTCAATTTTTAATGGCTGATATTAAATGTACTATGTTGAATGTACTAATGTTGAATATCAATGATACTGATCATTAAAAAAAAAACTCTAATACTTGGGCGATATGGGTACGTTATATCATGCATCCTACATGAAAGTCTAATTTCTAATCAGTAAAACAGTGCAGATGTCAATGTTTCATTCACAGTATTGGCCACTTCACTGTTCCATCTGTGTCTCTCAGGCTGTCCATCACAGAACGCTTATGACACTGCCGGATCTTGCCTGAATGTGCTTCACACACACCCCATCACACACAGCATCTTGCCGCTCACCTGCATGAAACTTGCTCAGCACTGATGTTGTTTGTGCTGCTTGTGCTGACACGCTTCCCATCCATCTCTCTGCCACGTCCTGTCTCCGTCCCCTCTCTCTTTCTGTTGTCTCACTTCACAGTGTATTTGAACACGACAGGTTGCTCCGAGCCACTAGGTATCAAGTCACGGCTGATCGATGATGGGCAGATGACAGCTTCCAGCTCTTTCCGCACCTGGGGGATCGAGGCGTTCACCTGGTCACCCCACATTATGCTCGTCTGGACAAGCAGGGCAAGACCAACGCCTGGGACAGCAGCCACTAAACAGCCATCCACTCCGAGTGGCTGCAGGTGAGATGACAAACTTGTAATGCTGTGAAGTGACAGAGTCACTTCAAATATTTACATGTGTAAAATCTGGACATGTCTTAAACTGAATGAAGTCACAATTTTAAGATTTTTGTAGTTTTATATTTTGTAAAGAGGCAATGCGTAGGCAAAAATGCTGGTTGTATAAACCAATATTTTTTTATTGTTGTTCTTGAAATGATGATTGTTCTTGAAATGATGATGATGGTTTTGTACACACACACACACACACAGAGACACCATATTTTTTGCCATCATATATTTAGAATTATTAATTTTCAAGGAAGTCTCTTATGCTCACCAAGGCTGAAAAATACTTGATTACAAATACAATAAAAACAGTAATATTGCCGAAATATTATTACTATTTAAAATAACTGTTTTCTATTTGATTGTATTTTAAAATGTGATTTATTCCTTTGATGCAAGCTGAATTTTCAGCATCATTACTTAAGTTTTCAGTGTCACATGATCCTTCAGTAAGCATTCGAACATGCTGATTGGTGCTCAAAAACATTTATATTTATTCATATCAGGGTTAAAAATAGTCGTGCTGCTTAATATTTTTGGGAAATTGTGCTGCATTTTAAAAACATGATACAAAAGAATGGCATATATACTTCAAATAGAAATCTTTTGTAACATTATAAATGTCTTTACTGTCACTTTTGATCAGTTTAATGTCTTTGATAAATGAAATTCATTTCTTTAACTTTTTGTTTTTTACTAACCTCACTCTTTTGAGCAATAGTGTATATATCACTGCAACTTTAAAGAAAGACATTTTTATTAAGAGGGAGTATTGTCTGGATACTGTCCATGTTGAGTTTTAGTGTCTTCTCTTCTGTTAACGTCTGGTAGTGTTTGCATAGGAGTTGAATTCCTTCTTGATCGCTGGTGCGTTGGGATCTTAGCACATTTTACACATTGCATGACCTTTCATTGGCTGAATGCAGTCAGATTGCCATAATTTTCAATCTGCACTCTGAAAGTGCTGTCCTGAGAGGCCACCATTTACAGACAACAAACCTCTTACAATTATGTAGTGAATGACTCATAATATGGATCATTATAAATAAATGCCAGTTTTTTTTATGCAAGACCACTTGCTGAGTTGTTCTTAGCTTTTTTGTTTTATGTATGTTTTTAGGTGGACCTGCTCAGACCAAAGCGCATCACGGGATCATCACGCAAGGGGCCAAAGACTTTGGTAATGTGCAATTTGTGTCCGCCTTTAAAGTGTCTCACAGTGATGACGGCAAATACTGGACCATACTCAAAGACGACAAGACAAAAACAGATAACGGTTGGTTTTCAAGCACGATTTCATTCCTCAATTTAACCCCTAATTACTCAGTTCCTTTTGGATCAAGTCTTATCCTGACCTACACATTAAATGTTTCACTCAGAGCACAAATGGGTCGCAAATCTTGTTTCATGTTGATTTAATTGTCATTTTTTTGTGTTTTTTATGTTTTAGTGGTTTGTGATCAGTGTTGTTATTAAATTTTTTATTTTTTTTAAATGAATTAAAAATAAAATAAATTAAAAAAAATAATAAGATGGAAAAACTTAATGTTGCCTTCACAACTAACTGAAATAAAATAAGTTTTAAGTTAAGGGACTACAAATATCAAAAGTAAAACTGTTAATATTAAACATAAATAATTAGGTAATACATAACGTAATTAAATATTAGGTTTCATATTACATTTGTTTCTTTTATGTTTTAGTGCCAGTTATCAGTGGTTGTTATAGAATGTTATACTATTTTAAATAATTTTTTGTTAATTAAAATAAAGCTAAATGAAAATAAAATTAAATATTTCATTTAAAAGATTAAAAATTTAACTGAAATAAAATATGTTTAAGTTGCAGGACTAAAATTACTAAAAGTAAAAATTTTAAATGAAAATCAATTATCATCTAAATAGAAAAACTAATAGAAAGGACTAACAGCACAAAATTACTTATTAAAAACTGAAAATGTTAAAATTAAATCTATTTCCAAAAACTATTAATAAATACTATAATAGCATATAACTAATAAAATAACTATGATGTTTATGTTCTCAGCATTGCTCTGGTTTTTTGGGATCTGTGAATTCAATATGCCAACATGGATTGCTGATTTCAGTATGTTCGATATGGATATGTGAAATCAATTAAATATGGTCACTATGACAATAATTATAAAACCTTAAAGGGATAGTTCACATAAAAATGAAAATTCTATCAGTTTATTCACCCTCATGTCTTTCCAAACCTGTATGACTTTCTTTCTTCTATGAAACAACACAGAAGATATTTTGAAGAAATGTAGGGTTTTTTGTCCATAATCTGGAAGTCTGTTGGAACGAAAATGCTGTTTTGTCATTCATAAATGGACAAAAAAGTTGAAACATTATACAAAATATCATTCTACCGAGTTCCATAGAATAAAGTTAGTCTTTCAGGTTTGGAACGACATGACGATGACAGAATGTTCGTTTAACAGATTCCGAACTTCCCCCACATCTTTTCAACTGGCCGCAGCGTTGGCCGCTCATCTTGTGTATATTCTGCTTTTTTTCCTCTATCCGTCTGTCACGTCCCTTGTCTCCTCACCCCATCTTTATTTCCTTCTGCTTCACCTGCAGATGTTCCCCTGGCAACAGTGACAACAACGTGCACAATAAGAAACGTTGTTCGAGCCCCCCTTCTATGCACGATTCGTCCGCATCCTGCCGTGGGCGTGGCATGAACGCATTACCCTGCGAATGGAGCTGCTGGGCTGCGATGAGTAGCACTCTCTTTCTCCTTCTCCCCTCTCTCATTCTCTTTCTCTCTCCTTCTCTTTTATACTTCCCACCATTCTTTTCTTCCCTCAAACCACGCCTGCACGGCCTCACTCTTAGCAACAGAGGGCACCATCATCACACCACCTTACACAGCTGGGGACCGGCAGGAAAGAAGCTCAAACCCACAGCGTGACGCTTTTACCATTAAATATTTGTACTAACACAAGTCTGATGCAGTGACCCTTTGAAGATGAAGTCAATGTTTATTAACCCTAGATGACCATATAAGAAAATAGCTGAAGTTTTGAAACTTTATTGTTACAAAATGAGTTGTAACAATTCTATTTCTTTTTTTGGTCAAGTAAAACTCAAACTCAGTTTTTCTTGAAAAAAAGAAACTGTACATACCAAATAAGTCACAATTTATTTGTTTTCACAAGAATCAGTGTTTTAGTTTGGTTTTAAATGCAGTCAAGCTGTTTTATATCTTATCTTACGAAGTAGTTTAAATTAGAAAGTGACAAAAGTCACGAAATATGGTTGTGCTAATTTGTATATTATGTAATAAAAGTAGCCATTTGATCATTTCTTTCTTCTATAAAATAATATTTGGTTTAAAATCAATTTATTTTTTTTAACTAGGCTAATGCAGTCTTTTTTAAAGCCTCATCAAACGTAAATATAAAATGTGACAGTCAATAATCTATTATTGTTTGATCACTTTTGTTTAATTTGAATGCCCACTGTTCTCAGGTGCAGTTCAGTTATTTGCAGTGTGCTACTGAATTTTATTTGTTTCATTTATTCCAGCATAATTCTGAAATAAACCATATTTTTGGATACAAAAAACACTTAAAAGCCAAAGTGATCTAATGTTTTTCTTATTATGATGTTAGCAAATGTGATGTTAGCAAAGGATATGTATATAATTTTTTTTTTTTTTTATGGGGGCCACTACTTACATTGTAAGCTTTGATGTCCCCTGTCACTATATTTGGTCCCATAATGAGATGCGGGGACGGGTGCAAATCTAATTTAGAATAATTTTTTACGGTGGCACTGAACCTCTGATATGACCGTCCAATCTACATAATGTTTTCAAAATGATGCATTGTGACCCCTCACCCCAACCCATCCACTCGAATAAATTTACAATTTTGGGCTTGTGCAATATGATATGAGTATTATGAATTAATATTAATAGAGCTTTAGGAGAATATATATGGGCAGTATTTCTCTGAGATATTTTCTGAGAAGAAGCAAAGTGGTATTCAAGGTAAACAAAACACTGAAGACTATTCTGATAATCCAGCATGATTTCTGCATTTAGGGGCTGCATGCGTTTTGATTTTTCTTGCTTTGGATTCTGTACTGTGTTTTTCTCACAATTGTAAAGACACATTGACTTTGGTATTTCTATTCAATGTGCTCTTAAACTTTTGTCTTCTTTTTTGTAATTTTTTAAATGCCTCATACTGTAGCACTCTTCTTGTGTTCAGATTGTTTATGCTAGAAGCATTTCCTTAGTATCTCTTGAAATATTTTCCTCATGTTTTCAACTGTAGAAACAAATAAAGAATATTAATAGATACTTATGGCCTATCAGCCATGTTGTCTTGTTATGAATCCTCCACAGTATGCTGTTATTGATAAGGAAAGTTAAAATCTTAGGAAATTTCCCCAACTAATCAAATTGGAAATCATAAGCATTCTTTTCCTAAAAAAGACTAAATAATGAATATTAATATTTTTATATTGAATAATCTTATTTATATATAGGAATAAGAATTATTATTATTATTACACATAATGTAATGAAAATATATACAAAATAAGTCGATAATACTTCATTTATAATAATTAAAATAATTTATTTTATTTTATTGTTTGGGGTAAAATGAAAATATGATTTTTTATTATATTATTGTGTGTGTTTATGTATTTTTCGTACCTTAATGTAAAATAATAAAATATATTTAAAATAAGAATATTAAATATTATTTATTTTAATAATACATTTTTAAATATTTTATTATTCAAGTGTGTATATTGCAAAAAAATATTTGAGGATTTTATTTCTTATGTATTAATGTACTGTATGTATTTATTTATTTGTCCCTATATATAACTCCTTTCAGTTCTGATTGACTGGAACACACTAATATACAGGTGCTCGTTGTTATAGAGATTCAAGAGCAGGAAGGCAGGAGAGAATCAAGTGATAGTCGAAAGAATGGCATGGGAACAGCAGCACCTGATGGGCAAAGCCAGGAAGGATTCTTTTCTGGAAAAAACAAGGCTATTTTGGATGATGTATTATAGCAAATATTTTTGTCAGAAGCAACATTTCTTTGCTTTCTAATAACATCTATACAAAGGAAATCTCGCTTCATTCGCCTCATTGCTTGACAAGTTTATGAAGGGTTGTAAACTGGGTCAACATTTGTAAAATTCACCCTCGCTGTCAAAATCTTCCAGTACAAACCAAAAAGTATTACTAGAGTTTCACTGGAAGCTTGTTTTGATGGAAACTGCCAAAATAAATCAATCAAAAAACTCACAAAACTGTGTGGCTGAATTCCTTCATTCACACACATATGGTCATTCAGAAGATGTTTGGAAGCACTTACATATATTGTTCAAGGGCTTTCAGTGCAGTTATTATAGGGAACACAATCTTGAAAAAAGAAACACCCCTTTAAAAAAATAAAAATAATACTGATGCTGTACATGTGTGAAAAAAAAAAAAAACATTTGATATAGATTCAGTACTGTTCAGAAGTTGGGGGGGGGGGGGTAGGCTAAGTACTTTTTTTGTATATTTATTTTTATTTTTATTTAAAGAAAATTACTATTTTCATTCAACAAGGATGAATTATATTCAGAGTTTTTTTTTTGGAGAATGCATCAGTGCAGCTAATTAACATTTAACACTTTATCTGTTGTCATATTTTCTCAGGCAGGCTGTAGTAACTACTGCCAAGTGCGTCAGTGAGAATCTAAAAACATTTACATCCAGCCCATTTTGGAACCCATTCATTTTGGGCTAACAATTAGAGTACAATGTTCTTCCAAATGATAGCTGCCAAAATCATGCTTCTGTGAAGCCCACAGCTATTCAAAAGGGCCTTGGCGTTCCTTGCTAAGGCGGATGGCTTTCATCTTGGGGGCTGTGGGGACTAAATTGACGGGAATCTTCAAATGCGTCGCCAATGTTGTGAGCATCTGTGAGAGAGGCGATGTACATCTGCTCACCCTCATCTTTTAAAGTGTCCATAATGTAGTGATGTATGAAATACAGCTCACATAGAAGTTACTTTCAAAGTGTGTCGATTTCTATTGAAATGACTGGATTTAGCCTGAGAAAACTTTTGCTGCACAAAAGTAAAATGTGACTGTGAAAGAGAAAGGGTGGTGGAAAGGGTGGTGCAGTGTGGCAACATTTTGGGGTCATAATACTGAGTGATGCTGTCAGTACAACCATTTTGGCCCCTTCAAAGGCCAACTAACAGTCTTTTTCCTCCTTAAATATTGCGCTTTAGATCTAACATCAGCTGTATCACTAAATAGCAAGGAGAGAAAAGGTCAGAATTTTGGGGGAGAGATAAAAGATGGAACACTATATATAGGAAAAATTTCACATCTGCAAGGCTATGGATACTTTGCCTCGGTGCTACTGACTTTGGAAAAATTAGCACACTTTGGGGTTTTTTTTTGCTCAGAAGAGAAATTTTCAACCACTGACTTTCCCATAGTAATCTTTTTGAGACTTCGGTCAAAGGTCAACAGTTATGTTTCTGGTGTTGTAATTTTCATATGCAGTGATAATTTTTTGGGCATACTATTACACATTATTACATTACAAAATATTTTTATTGTACAGATTTTAGAGCTTGTTTTCCACCTAAAAGGGCATAATTTATAACACTGTGCATTCGGAATGTTAAAGAAAAATCGGTATGGTGACAATCTATTATTACCAACTGTGTTATTAGGCCAGGCAGCCTCTGAGGCCATAAAGAATTGTTGTTGTTGTTTTTTGTGACAAACCCGCGTAACAAGAGACCTGGGTGTAATATATTCTCCGCTGGCATCGGGGAACAAAGCTTCAGTTGAGTTTTGGGAAATTACTTCAACACACCTTATGCTGTAAAATTATACCGTGCTGATGGACGGCAGCCCTCGACTGCTTTGTAGACCCCACATTATTATTGTTCGCGAGCTGGAGAAACTTCAAAAGAGATGGCTGAGTGACGTCACCTCACATGCCCCACCATATTATTACACACACACACCACACAGAGAGGAGAGGGAGCGGAGAGCTAGCTAGCTTATTCCTCACCTCGGACGATGAGCAGAGTAGTTGTAGCAAAAGGAGCCTGAGAAAGTATTTTACATTGGTAAGTATTGCGTTTAATGCTTTATTATTTAATGAAATGTGCATGTTAGCAGATTCTTTTGATGCTACAAAATAATGCAACAACAACAAACGCTATCAATTTGATAATTTTTTATTACTTAGGCTACATTTTACTATTGTCGTAAAACTACTTGTTATGTGGCCTAATTCAGTTGTATAGCTAGTTGACTTTTGCTTCTTCAGTCGCTTAACCAGCAACTTCCTGCAGTTCTTGAAGTAAATATCTGATTATTATCTCCTTTATGGCGAGCAAATCAAACAATTTTTTAAAATAAATCAGATTTCAAAAGTGCTGAGCACTGAGTTTATATTGAGTGCTATGTTGCGTTTCGATTTGTTTGCTGAAAACTGCTTGCTGATCTTTACACGTCTTGGGTGTCTAAAATTCAAGGACACTGTTGGAAAGCAGTGGGATACAGGGAGTCACCGTGAATATGAGGATTTTACGCCATCTGCTGGTGCTTTTAATGCACCTGGTCCTCGGAAGCGGTGACCAGCGATTCTCCAATGGCTATTATTATCAGGATATAATTAATGGAAATGGCAATGGGGAGAGTATGTTTCATTTATGAGTTACTCATGTGTGCAAAATAACAAACCAGCAACCAAATACTAGCTTTCTGATGGGCTATATGACATGTACTTTTATCACTTTTCATTGAATATTGGGTTTTGCATTTTAATTTATTTATATTTTAATTATTTAAAATTCCTGAACAAGGATATTTGATTTGTTATAAACTCAGTGGGAATTATATAGTTTAGGCTTATATAGTATATGTTTTATAGCCTAGTAATAATATATAATAATATAGTTTTTAAATATACACTAAAGGATGTTTAAGACATCACCAAAATCTGTGCTATTTCAAAGCTAGCCTTTTTGCCTTTTGCAGTACCCCCCCCAGTCCACCACAAATCAAACAAAAAGTAAATCAAATAATAGATAGTTTCTTTCTCTTTTGGAATATTTTATTTATTCATTTATTTACTTACTTAATGGTCTTTTTTAGTATACTTCCACAAGATCCGTCTTCACGTTGAGTCTCCTGAAACGTTAGTGTCGGCTGTTCAGGGGAGTAACGTCACACTGCCCTGTCATTACCGCTACGAGCCGGCGCTCAGCGAGCCCCGCTTGACACGGGTCAAGTGGTTCGGCAACCCGTACGGGCGGGAGCGTGACGTCATGGTGGCCATCGGCACGCGTCACCGGAGTTACGGAGACTTTAAAGGACGCGTGCGGCTCCGCCGAAGCGCCCCGGGCGATGTGTCCCTCGTCATCAACCCACTACAGTCCGACGATACCGGGCGCTACCGGTGTGAAATAATTGATGGTCTCGAGGACGAGAGCGTGACAGTGCATCTTAAGTTTCGAGGTGCTTATTGTATTAATATTGTATTATAAAATATATATTATTAGTTTATTTTCTAACTGCTATTAACAACTCCATTATACTGGAGTATATTTGTACTGTATTTATTTATTGTGTAATTGATCCCCAAACATACTGGCAAATCCTACTTATCTTTAATTTTCTAATTATATGTAATTATCTTTTTATCTTAAAATTTAGTTGATCTTATGTTTATTCAGTGGTGTTTTGTGCTCTTGTTCTCCACAGGTGTGGTGTTCCCCTATCACTCCTCTAGGGGGCGCTATCTGATGACCTTTCATGAGGCTAAGGAGGCATGTGAGAAACAGGATGCACAGCTGGCTACCTTTGAGCAGCTCTACGCTTCTTGGGAGGAAGGGTTAGACTGGTGTAACGCTGGGTGGCTTATTGATGGGACAGCACAATATCCCATCGTAGTGCCACGAGAGGCTTGTGGTGGCACCGACCTGGCACCTGGTGTACGGAGCTACGGCGCTCGAAACAAAAGTCTGGACCGGTTGATGCCCTTCTGCTTCACTTCATCCATTAAAGGTAATAATGTTTGTTTAAGTGGAGTTTTAAATATACCCTCATATAACTTCATCCAGTCCTGGCTTACGCTGGTTTGTTTATGTGAAATTTTGTCAGAGAATTATTTACTGTTTTGAATTAATGGTAATTTCGACTCAGGATACAGTACATGTGGCTGCAATTGCTGGAAAATTCTGCAAAATGTTCCTATTTTAAAAATCTAAGTTGAGGATGACAAGTGGGATGAACCTGCCAACAAGGATTAAAAATGGCCTTCTTCCTTGTTTTAATCAGTCATGCATATGTTTTAAAGCTGTTTGCCTTGATGTGGCAGTTATATTTTTTTTTGTTGGATCAATTATTGGAATTCATTTCTGAGATTAAGTCACATTTATTTTCAATTCAAGTAATATGATGCGACAAGTTATCTTATGTCTTTCTTCAATGTCAGGAGAGGTCTACTTCTTGCAGCATCCCATCAAACTAAATTTCACAGAGGCAGCGGAGGCCTGTCAGAATGACGGAGGCCGTATTGCTAAAGTTGGCCAGTTATACGCAGCCTGGAGGTTTGTGGGATTGGACCAGTGTGATGCGGGCTGGTTGGCTGACGGTAGCGTACGTTACCCAATCATCCAACCCAGGATGAACTGTGGGGCATCAGAACCAGGGGTGCGCAGCTTTGGCTTTCCTCCGAAACATTTGAAACATGGCGTATATTGCTACAAAGCCCACTGGTAAAATGTACAATTTATTTCAAATGTATAAATACTTCTGTAAAAACCGCAGTGAACAGTACTTCTTTCTACTACACTACTGATATTCAATTCGTAATAACGTGTCTTTTATTGTGTCTTGATTTGATTTGAAATGTCCTTGAATTCCTACCAAATTTACACTGCAAAGGCGGCACAGAGGTGCTTCTGAAGTGGCATTTAGGTGTCTTTACACAAACTGTTTAATGCTGTTCAGAGGTTGCATGAATGCATTTACACAGCAAATACAACTGTGTTTTGATATTAGAGGCAGTGGTGGGTTAGAGCTGGCTTAATTTAGTCTGGCTTTTATGCAACATTATTTCTTCACACAAAATTTTGAGTAGGCACAGAGCAGCCTTAACTCAGCTGTCTAAAGTTGCCTTTAAATGTTCTAATGTGTTGGAAAATTAAATTTCAAGTGCTAATTTGGATATTTACACTTTAAAACTTAAAAAAAATGAAGGTTTAAACTAACTTTGTGTGGTCATCACATTTTATACAGCATTTACAGTTCTACAATGTTTTTTTTTTGTTTAGGGCTAAAGACTGAAATTGGTGGTGGGTCATTTTTAAAAGACTTTTATGATCTGATTGCTTGTATTATGTAGCATTTTAATGCAAATAATCAATTAGTCGGTGGCATCTGCTGGTATATTATTTGTATGCATGACTTCTTAATATTATCTGAGACATCATTCAAAAAGCCAGATTTCATTTCAATAAATAGTTTTTTCCTACAACAATTCTGTATGTGTTTACTTCAGTAATTTCAAATGTTCAGACCGCCCACTAAATCACCTAGACAATGCCTGTTTGTGTTTTTGAAACAAGTCAGCCTTGTCCCGTCCATATAGGATAATTATGACTTTCAGGTGCGTTTCTTATCCTGACCAGCAGGGGGCGCGCCAAACTGAGTCAGCGGGGTCCCGCGTCAAAGAAGTAAAGCAACAACAACACTGGGTTCAAGAGCAATCCAGCATCCTTTAAGCCGGTTTATCTTTAGTATTAAGCCAGTTATGGGGGGAAGGGGGATATGATTAAGCCACCCTTTCCACAGGATTTCATGATCCTTTGGCGTCAAAGATGTACCATATTTACACCTGCTTCCTAAACATGGATTTTAGGCGGGGGAGGAGTAGTAGCGCATAAAAAGACAGCAGTGTTCCTCAGCCTGGCATTTTCACTCTGCTAACTGCACATAAAGATGCACAGTGTTGGGTAAGAGAGGTATATTCATGAGCTTTTAGGTTTTTCTTTTCCCTTGAGAAAATGTCATGAAGTAGGCACTGATTTGTTTGCCCGTGTAATTGAGGTCTTGGATGTTGAGTAATGTTGGGTCATGTTCACATGAAACTGTCCTGTTTTGACCTGTCTCTGGACAATATATGCTTGATCCTATGTATGTAGTACATTAAAGACTCTGTATACAGTGTAAATACATACAGTGGCCCCAAAAAGTATTGCATCATTTGTTGCAGATGCCACAAATTTGTGTTGATTTTGCCATTGTTTGTTCAGTCTCCACAGAATCTCTGTCTAGTTCGTTAATCACAATTTACAAATAATTGAAAATCTCATGGACAAGTTATGGAAATGGATTGGTCAGATTGTGGGAACCCTGGATAGAGTAAACATTAAACATAATCCCTATGATAATTTGGGGTAAAATTACTGTTTGTACTGTATATTGACTAAATAGAAGTTCCAAGCATAAGTTTCCCTTAACATTTTTTCTTTTTCTCTCACATAAACTCACCATACAACCACTTAAATGTCAAGTGTGTGTGTGTGTGTGTGTGTGTGTGGTTGTGTGTGTGTGTTGGGGGGGGGGCACTTAAATGTCAAGTGTGTGTGTGGTTGTGTGTGTGTTATGGAGAAAGAACTACAAGCAAGTCATTGGTAGGTTTGTTTCCCAGAAAAGTGAACACAGTGTAGGTTATATTAGATCTTAAGGTCTGTTATGGAGGTCAAGCCAAATCATGAGCTAGTGAATTAATAAATTAATAAATCATTCTAATCTGAGTAAACAATTTGTATGCTATGCCAGTTGACCTAGAATCGGAAGTAAAAAGCTGGGGAATTTATCTTTCACAGTTTCACAGAGATACAACAAGACATTTACACCACAACAAAACATTAAAAAAAGATACATCTTAATTAAATTATATGAAAGACTCATGTACTTAAATGTAATTGTGTCCAGCTGTGGTCATTAAAGCCTTTTTTCTTGTGCTGAACTTTAGTGTTATCCAGAGGTACACAGACAATATTACCTTTGTGCTATCTAATACACAGTTGTTTTTGGACGTTGTCCCACTTCGCATACTGTCTGCCCTAAATAGTATCTCAGATAAGGATTTTTTTACATCCCAAAACATAATATGCTGAAAATGGTATGCCAAAGGTTCCAGGATGGTAGGCATACCCTATTTCTGGCACCTTATATATATATATATATATATATATGTTTGTATGTTAGGGATTTTTTTATTTCTGGCACCTTATATATATATATATATATATATATTTCTGTGATTGTTGGGCTAATATTGCCTAAATTGTAGAAAAAAATAAAAAGGAATGCAAGGCCAATGCAGCCACATGTAAATGTATGAACCTTAAAGTTAAGGTAATTATGGAGCTTTATAATAACACATTCAAATGCAAACAGCATGTGACAATACTAAACATGAAAAAATGTCCCGATAGTGTTATTGTATTCAAAAATGTGCATTTTCCAATCATCATTGAAGTACATTTAGTACGAAATAGGGTTATGCAAATTGGGAGGGGGGCTTTGGGGGATTCTAGAGGCTATGTTCGTATAATTCTACACAACCTATACTATTGCTGCAGTATGTAGTAAGTATACTGTGCAGAATATGCTAATTTTATTGGCGACACTCATTTTTTTAATTCAGTAAGTAGTAAGCTAGTATTCCATTCCGAACATAGCCACAGATCATAGTTTAGGATTGTGCAAATTGTTAGTGGGAAAGTGGGAAAATGTTCACACAAGTAAGCATTAGCATCACTTTGTGGCCTGGAGGAAACATTTAAATACTTTCACTAATGGTAAAGTAAATTCCTGTGCTTTGCTTTTATTTTAGGGACTAAGTGGTGCTTATGTAATAATTCAAGTGAAACCTCAAAGGGCGTTCTGTGCAATTTAGTCTATTCTTTTTAGATTGTATTATCTCTTGTGGCCCAGAAGTAACATACTAAAAAGCATGAGAAATAAAATCCTATTTAAATAAATTGAAATAAACCCAGATATCTCTCTTTCCCCCAAAACAGAGCTCTGAGTAGCACGTAAACCAATCAGCCAGATGGACTAAGTAAAATTTGTCATTACATAAGTTCTTTCCTTGTCTTTGAAATTTTTTTGGGGGGTAAACAAAGCTTCTGTACAGATGATCTTTATTAATAACAGTCCTCTGGATGTTTTTAGGTGTGTTTTTAGTCTTGTTTAGAGGACCTTTGTCCACGTCCGACTACTGACTGCTTTAGGATGTTTCTTGAGGGATCTTTTCCAGAGCCTGTCGATTGTTTTGCCTGTTGAGGGAGGTAATAACATTGACACAAAACTTTTGTTGACTTTGAAGTTGAAACTTTACTTTACTCTATGTAGCATAACATAGTAACTTGTCCTTTGTCTTTGTCCTCTAGTGTGAGTGGCATATGCTTACCTCCTATACATTCCACTTTAGGCTCCTGCCACTGACCGTCAGGTAAGCAACGCACCACTGAAAGGTGGCGCTGTGTGAATCCACTGTCACAATGGTATCGAATGATGGAATTAACAGGGTAGCGATTTTTGCTGTTGCCTAATATCCTGGCATTCTTCACTTCAGGAGGTGATGAACATGTGACTACAGTAAAAAGAGTCAAACAAAATAGCAAAAAACACTTCTCTTCATTAAAACAAGGAAATAGTAGTTCCTTTAAATTTACAATATTCATTGTCCATTGGTAATTAGACCAAAGTTGCTTGATGCAGCTGCGCTATAATTACAGTAAAATAACACAATAAATTAAATAGCTATTGTGTTAGGCTAATAGCTCACTTTGCTAATTGGGTAGGACTGACTTGGTGCTGAAGTTAATGTCTGTCACCTCTTCTTACCAGGTCCACTCTTGCAAGTAAAAGGAAGATGATAGTTGCAGGGTACATCATTCCACTGGCCATCCTCATGCCACATTATAACAACACAGTCTTCTCCTGTGCTGAAGTAATTGTCTGGCTGATTGTGTCTCCAGTTTTCATATTCCTGTAGAGAAAGTAGCACTGGTTTAAATAATGACATATTGCAGATGCTTCAGTAAGAAGTAATGTCTTAATTTGATTTGGAAAGCAGAGGAAGGTTGTCTCACCAAAGGGCTTCCATCTGTCCAACGAAACTGATTTTGCACATCCTTGTCACTTAGTCCAATCCACTGATAGTCGTGAACTTGAGCTAGGTGGTTTTGAAAAGTATAAGCACTTTTATTTAGATAAACAAGCAGCTATATGTATTTTATTAGAAATCAGATTAAACTCACTTTTTACAAATTCTTGTTCTTCTTGGGAGGATATGCTAACCAGGTGAGAGTTTAGCTCTTGACAGTGCTGCTCAGCACTGGTCCAGGTCTCACGCTCATCAAAATGGATATAACAGCTACCCATGAACTCCATCCACCCCTCAGAACATCCCTGTACCGCTGATAACACAAAAGAGACAATGAATTTTACTAGTTTTTATTATGTGTTCTTTAAGGGGTGGCTAGTTACAGAAGACTAACAAGACCTACAGGCTGCATTCTAATTCACAGGGTCCCTATGCAGTTTGCTCCCTACACACTGAGCAGGGTATATCTGTGTACTTTTCAAATGACCTAATAAATCATCATTCATATGTGCGCCCTACTGTTTATAATTTCATATAAGAAAATCAAAAACCCTGTGAAGTCCAGTTTGATAATACCCTTACTTGCTGGTAGGAAGTAACAAGGCAGTAAGACAATGGTGGTTAAAACTGTCCTTCAGTCACAATAAATACACAGCATGATGGTATGTTTGTGTTCAGTTATTTTTAAAATGCTCATTCTATGACTTTTCACTTACGTGTTGAGCAGTTTTCCCCGCTGAATCCTGAATGACACTGACATACTGTAATGCCATCTTGTAGAGAGCATAAACCTTGACCACAGGGGTTTGGATCACAGGGGTTAGCAGAAGCTGCCCAAGACAGACATGTTCATCTCAATTAAAAAATCTAAAAAGTATGTTGTTGTACACCAGTTGAATAACATCAAAATTAAAGTTTTGTTCAGTTATTACCATCAGTAATAGATGGCTCCTCCATAGCTTTTGGTGTCTGTAGTGAAGCTGAAGAAGTTGTGAATATAGAGGTTGTGGGTGGTGTTGTGATCAGTGGTGACTGATCAGTCACATCAAATTCATCTGTGATGACATTAAGTTGCTCATATCTTTCTGGTATGAGATCTACGGTTTCATTGGCACTCCAATAATCTTTATATAAAGTACTATTAGAAAGAGATATGGAGAGGTCCTCAGCATAATGTTCTTGACTACTGCCCTCTCCACTGATCTCTAGTGATCCACGACCCTGTTCTGTTCCGATTGTAGGCCTAAATGTCAAGTCGACCTCATCGTCCGTTAGAATGATAATCTTTTCATCTTGACTATGAATGAGGCCAGATACCTCACCTGAAGGATGACTGGGATAAACTGAAGCTCCAGAAGCAGACCCATATCCAAAGCCAGAGATAGAGCCAGATCCAAAGCCAATGGCAGAGCCAGATCCAAAGTCATTGATGGTGCCAGATCCAAATCCAGAGGCAGAGCCAGATCCAGGAGCAGAGCCGAAACCACTAACATCAGTCAAGTCAAATGGAGAAACACCAGACAATTCCTGTTCTCCAGAAGGTCTTGCAGTCAGATCAATAATTTCTGTGTTTATAAATGACACACCAAAGAAGCGTGATCCACTTGATTCAACACCACTGAAGAATCCACTTGTTCCTGAACCACTAATTCCACTGCTAAGTCCCGATGGAAGGCCACTAGCTCCACTTTGTTCATGAAAGAGTCCAGACTCTTCTCCAGATTCTTGGTCCCCTGATTCTATTCCTGAAGTAATGATAACACCACTGCCACTGCCACTACCTTCTCTTACCTCCAAAGCACTGCCTGAGGCAGAAGTCTGCCACATGATTGTATCTGCACCTTCTTGGTACCTCACAAGGTGACCTGATCCATCACCACTTTGGCCAGAACTGGATATGCTCCCACTGGGTATGCCACTCCCTGACATGTACCCGGAACTGGAATCATGATCACCTGATACTGAGCCTGAGCCTGATCCAGATCCAGATCCAGATCCAGATCGGTCCACAAACAAGGGAGGAACAACTGGATGAACTGTAACACACATCACAGAAAGTTGGCATGCTTAAAATAAGACAGTAATGCTGTAAAGATTAGCAGTAGCAAGTGGCAATATCCAACGTATCTCATACCAGGTCTAAGCAGCTCTGTTATGTCTGTCATGTTAAGACCCATCCCCGTCCTTGTAGCATTCAACATATCTTCATCAAGCAGCATAGACAGATTTGCTGAAAAATAAACAATAATCTCTAAGATCAACATCCATTCTTGCCTTTCATCGCAAACTCATAAATACAAAGGTTCTATACAAAGGTTCTTAAAAGGTTCTATACCTTTGATGCAGTATGCATCATATCTGGAGTATGGGTTCGGGAAGCCTGTTTGATTTGGTTGTGCATAAATAGTGTGCACTCCTGTCTCGTTTTCACCACAATCAAAGCCTGGATTGCGGACAGGATAGCGGACACTGCGATCAGAGAGCCAGCCGGGACTGCACTTGTGGAAACCCTGATTCCATGCGGCATAGAGTTCTCCAGTTGAGGCAAGTGTAGAACCCATTTTTCTGCAATGGTCAACAGCTTCATAATAGGTGAAGCCTTCTAATGAACTCACATGGAAGATCTCCCCTAAGGGACAGAGACCAAACAGTGAGATCATAGATGATTAAATAAGTGTTTATCGTTATGTCATGAATTATTTTGTACTCACCCTTTATCTGGTCCATGTAACAGTACACATCGTACCGCTCATGTGCAGGCCTAACATTGTAAGAACGATTGCCAGAAAGGGCCTCCTGATCTCCAGAGCAGTTCTTTTGTGGATGCACAATTGGATACCTGAAAATGGTGTTGAATGCTATATAAGGTGTCAACAATATTTGATTCAGGATTCCAGTTAATTCAACATAAAAACAAATGCTGTTAGAAACATAAACTTTGTAAAAGAAAATAAGTTTACCTTACAGTCTGGTCATGTAGCCAACCTGCACTGCATTGATGAAGGCCAGTTTCATAAGCAGACTGAAGAAGCTCAGGGGTGGCTATGATTGCTCCCAGCTTCTGACATGCCACTTGTGCTTCCTCAAAGGTGTAAGCATAGCGCCTGGAGTGAGCACGATAGTGGAATACCACTCCCTTAGTTTCTAGGGTGAGGAAAGATTTGGCCATATTTAAACTCTACTGTTTGCATGTGGGATTAATATCTGCTTTAACAATCAGTTGAGACACCTTTAATTTTGTCCCTGTAACTCTTGCAGATCCTTGTTTTGGTTCAATTACTTTGGCTCAGTTACCTTCAGTGGTGTGTGGGCTTTTAATTTCAAGTGGCTATGTCATACACTGGATCCAGTTTAGTTTACTTACCAGCAGTGACATTGTCCATGGGAATCTCATATCCCAGGTAAGGCAGAGCTGTGGCCACATTGATGATGTCCTCCTCAACCTCAGTTATGTTGGGAGGTAGAGGTCTTTCTATGCTTGTGGTGTTAAGAGGCTCATCTGTCACTAGCTGGCCATGGACCTCCCCTTCTGTGGTCATCTCTTCAGTATAGTCTGAAGGGCTTGAGGTGACTGTAGCCACACTGAACATGGAATCCGTTGTAGTGTCTAATTCAGGAAATGGTGAGGTCTTTGTCGAAACCTTATCTTCTTTTTCTGAAAAATAATTAATAAAATGCTTGTGAGAATTGACAGTCTTTTGAATCATAAGAGGACACAGACTTTGTTGAATGCCAAAGTTTGGAACAACAAAATGGTGATTAAATAAGTTTTTCCATTTTGAGTTTCTGTTTTTAAGTGACATTATGATATGATTGTTCTGAGGTGTGTAAATGTGAAGTGATTTAGCAAACAAAGTACAAAAATTATGAATTACATTCTCTGTGCTTACCTACATAACATATTGCATCATAGTGGGAATCTGGGTATGGATAACCAGTCTGATTAGGAAACAGGTAAACTGTTCGCACTCCCAAAAGCCCCCCACCACACTGGGGTCGAGCTATGTTAATGGGGTACCGCACACTCCTGTCTGCTAGCCAACCAGCATTGCACACATCCATGCCAGCCTTCCATGCTAGATAGAGTTGCCCTGTGGTGGCCAATTGGGCTCCCAACTTTGCACACTGGTCTTCAGCCTCTGCAAAGGTGAACTTCTCCACAGACAGAGAGTAGAACACACTGCCTGGGTGATGAGGAGAATCCATAAAGTAAAAACACAGCAAAAATGCACCATTTGGTTACATTACAATTTGGAAACAATGCCTGAAGTACCTGACATTTTCTCTGCAAAACAGTACACGTCATAGGTCTCATTGATGTCTCTGACTCCATATGTTCGTACCCCTGGGAAATTTTCTTTGTCTCCAAAGCAGGGCTCCCTTGGCTCATGAATGGGATACCTTTGGAGAATTGTATAGAATTATTAATTTACTTTAGTAATTTACTAAATGTTTATTAACAACATTACTGCATATATATATATATATATATATATATATATATATATATATATATATATATATATATATATATATATATAAAACATTACTAAATGTTTATAAATATATTAATATTGTTTCCATTAGACATTGACCTTTTCACATTACCTCACAGTTTGGTCTGAAAGCCAACCAGCATCACATTGATGGTATCCATCATCATAGGCAGCTTGCAACTGTGCAGGAGTTGCAATAACAGCACTGTTCTGAATGCAGGCTGCCTTTGCCATCTCAAATGTCAAAGTATATCGGGTAGATATTGCTCGGTAGTGAAACACAATGCCTGTAAAGATTTGACCCATTTATTTAATTCTCCCTTTCAGTTATTTATATGTTTAATGATTGTGATTTTTTTGTCTGAACAGATGTGTGCGTTACCTTGAACTTGCATTTCTACAGAATCATAGTTATCTTCAATCCCCTGCAAGACCTCACAGCGGTAGGTGCCAGAGTCACTGGAGTGGAGTTCTGAGATCTCAATGGTTGCGTCAGTTGGCACCATGGGGTAGTTTATCATATGAACCCGGTCCATGTAGTCTGTCTCAACCTGCACCAGGCCCCCACTTGCAACGAGAATAAGAGATATACTGCCCTTGTAGATGTAGGTCCATTTAATAAGGTGGGACAGTGGGGCAGTGGTTTGGGCGCCAGGGTCCTGGACAGTGTTGTCCTGAAAGTAGCAAGGTATGACCATGCTTTCCCCTAATAGGGGATGCAGTGGCTGTTCCACAGGGATGCTCACACTAAGGGTGCTGTCCTGATCTGTAAAACATAATGTTATTTTGAAATGCTTTTTCACTTAAAAGCAGTAAAACTTGGCAATATAAAAAGTTCACCTACCAGCCATATCCCCGAAAAAGATCATGCCAGAAATGGCATGGATGCATGCATACAGCAGGAGCCAAATTAAAGACATGTTTCACCTTAGGAAATATAGAATAAGAGTGGATGCTTTACATTATTATATATATAGTACCACACAAATTTGACCAATATTCAACAGTGATGCAGTGAACTAAAGCCTAAGCTGCTTAAACAAGATAGTCTGTCAGAAAAAAATATGCAATTGTACTTTTAGGGGTTGTCACTGAGATAGTACAAGGTAGGGTGGGCGATTTTGGAAAGGCTAGCAATAGCAAGCTAGCTTTGAAAGCAAGATCCCACCCTTCCGGCATAATCACTCTGCAAAGCCACACTTCCCCCAAAACACATAAAAGTGCACAACTTTGTTTCTAATACCCCTAAAAAGTGCATATTAGAAACTTAGAGTGGGGGGTAAAAAAGGTACACAGATGTCCCTTTAAGACTACTGCTCCAGTACCAAGCTGTTGTACTCCTAAAGGTGTAGAATATAGGGCACACTGGACTGAGCAAATCACTCAAGCCATTCCAGAGGGATTTTCTTCCTGTTTCCAAGGCTTTACACAGCCTGGCTGAGCTACTGTACTCCTGGTGGAAATTTGGAATAGATTGGAAACATGACGTCATTAATTCACTCTTTTTCTCTCTGTCTGTCTCTAAAGAAGAATAGTTCACAGTTTGAGCCACAGGAAATGTTCTCGCTTGGTAAGTTGAATTTTAATTAGTGGTTACTGAGAAATCTGCTGGGGAAAAAAAATTATATTTCCCTCTATGATTTATAAATGCTAAAGTTCAGTTTGATAATGAGTACAGTGCATCATTCACTACTTTGCTTAATTTTTTCCCTTTTGGCTATTGCTCAGGTTTTCTGAATCAAGCTGTTTTAAATGCACTGAGTGACTGTAGGAGACCTCCATCCTGGCACGGCTCTGAAGTAACTTTTTATCTCCCACCTCTAATGCCTTGCTTACTTCTGTTTTACTGGTTTATATGCCAGTAGGATCAGAAGTAAGAACAAAAGACCACTTCCTATACAAGTAAATGAGAGCTTAAACATGCTTTCACTGCAAAAATAAATTTAAATAAATAAAAAAAGTAAATAGTTTTTTTTTAGTATGTAATACTGTCTATTTTCAATAGATTCTTTGCAGAAAATATGTTTTCACATCACACACACCAACACACATGCAAATAGGTAGTGTGAGGTCAAATTTAGTCAAAATTACGTTCTAGTCCAGAAGAATAAATATCTGACAGTGTATAAATGATGACAATTTTTTTACAACCAAAATAAACGATATTTATAAAGTATATCTGGCCACTAGCTTCAGTTTTAGTCTTATAAGTGAACTGTGTCCTGCCTTCTTTAAAATGACCAGTCACATGTGCCTTTCAAATGCTGTTTAAAAAATGCAACTTGATGTCTACAGTTATATTCTGGTCTTGTCAAGCCGGGGTGGAGAGAGGACTTCCACAGTATCTCCATTCAACCAGTGTGGTATGTTCTCTTCCCATCAGGCACAGGCCAATAAGCAGAGCTTTGTTTCTGCTGTGGTCTGTGCTCATGTACGCAGACCTGCGTTAAAGCCAATGTAAACACTCTGCTGTATTCCACAGGAGGCCCTAAATCACCAAAACCCCAAGAGAGCCACAGGACAAGAAACACTGTCCACATTTAACACAGAGTGGCAGGTAAGTAAGTCTAGTACTGTGATACAGTACGGTGAAAGTATATATGTTAATACATGGACATACTACATGTAATCTGGAGGCATGCATTTGGTCATAGTTCACGACCATAGTTGCACACTTGCAATCATTTTAGTAAGTACCTATGATACAACTTGCCCAGCCATATCAGGAGAATTTTACACCCAAGATGAAATGTTTGAAAATAACTGATATTTAAAATGCAAATTAATAAACTGCAACATTCATATTGCATTGAAATTGTATACAAAAAGAAGCAAAGGCCTTTCCATTCACTTATTTATACACCCAAATTACCCAAACTTCAATGTAATTACTTTCCCCAAAATGAGAAAAGAGTAGATGCCAACTCAAATTAAAAGGCAAGCATGCCAGTATAATACTGGTTAAATAATAATATATTAATAAAACATATCCATTCCATCCGTGCATCCAGTTTAATTTGATTGTTGAATTATTTCATGATTCTAATTAACATGCTTTATAAATACTTGATATTAATATAAAAAAAAATAATAGATTTTATTATAGTCTTATAGATTATAGTCATGTAACAAAACCAATAACATTGAATAACATATTTCTAAACTTAACAGACAAATAAATAAAAATATGATGTGCATAGATACAGTTAATAATGCATTTAATAGCGTTCAAGCTATATTATAACAACAATAAATAAATGATTTTTATTATAAAAAAAAAAAAAAAAAACTTACCAAACTAGTAATGCTTGCTTGTTTTAGTTGTTTTTTGCAATGTCCTTGTGTCTTGCATTAATCTGTCGGTTGGGAAATGTCTAAAATCCGGTGTTTTTAGACTGCTTGCCTTCCCTGTTTGAGTCAGGAGCAGAAAGGGATCTAATTCAAATTGGGCACAAGTTTAGCAAAGTGAGCAGGAGAGAGAAACAGAAAAGGGGAGGCAGAGAGCTATTGAGTGCCACTGAGTGGCATTTTGAATGTTCAAATCACAACGTTAGACTGGGCTTGATAAGTTGTAGGGGCTGATTGACACATGATTCGGTTCTGGGCTATAATAAGGTGCTGTCACAAAAAAGTTTAAAAAAAAATTCCTCTTTACCCGCAATCATTGATTCTATAAATACATTAAAAGCTCAAAAAGTGAGTATAAACAACTTCTCAGCTAAAAATATTATTAAAAAGAATTTACAGAGATTATATCAATTATAGTTAATAGATATGGGAGTCTGTTATATTTTGATATATATTTGCATATAATATATGTATATTAAAAAAAATAGGAAAAATGTATTGGCATTGAATCTGTCTTGGTTATTAATTTTCATTTAATTTCATTTTTTATTTCCAGCTAGTTGGTTTATCTGAGATAATCAACAAAAAATTTTAATTGTACCAACCAACCCCAGTTTTCCCTTACCCATAATAAATTTTTCATTCCAGTATTTTAGATTCCTAATATTTCCTACCTAGGTCTTTTTAATTAGGTTTTTAATTTAACTCCACAAGAAACCAGAAGAGGTCATAGGGGTCATTGCTGTCTTGCTTCATGTTTGTTTACAGTTAGAGTAGTGAATATCATAAAATGTGCATTGTTTATTAGTCTTCATCAGTTGTGTGGAAACATCGGTCTGTGCTTCAGTTTCCTGTTTAGTACAGGTTTTATAGCTCTATTGTGGCCCTTTTGTGTGGTATATTTAGAGACACTGGTGGATCTTGCAAAAATCTCTCAACCAAATATCAGTTTACGTCTGATGGTGCTGGAATTTCACAGTTCAAATGTTAAAGTGATGACTCTCCAACAGAACCTGCTTTTCTACACATTTTTTAAGTGTGAGATATACCTTTAAGACTTTCCTATCCTTATACAGTATGTGAAGAAACTTGCTTTGCACAATAGGCAGTTCATTTTTCTTTCAATTGGCTACGCAATTGAACTTGCTTGCTATGGTTACTTAGGTTATATATGGTCAAGAAATGTGAAATTATATTGTTTTAAACCCATGAGCCCAGTCCCTTCTGTCCAAGGAATTTGTCAGAGGAAGTGTGACAAGACTGGCTTATTAGGTAAGAGAAAATTCTGCAACGGCCAGCATTTCAGACATTTAACCGAGCAGAGATTCATTAGAAGTTACATAAAATTGCTTGGTTACACTTTGAATGTTTTTCCCCTCCTTTTCTGCAGACTTATCCATTTCTTTTCTTCAGATTGTTCTAGTAAACATTTCCCACAGGTTATTTCTACATCGATATCTAAAATGTCTTGAGTAGGGACTTCCAAAGAGATGGTACACCTCATTACACATGCAACAGAAACAAAACCTGCAATATATTCACATATGTGAACTATAAAACCTTGTGTGTAAAACAGAAATTCAATTACCAGGAAAACCCAAAACATTGTGTCTAGTCTCACAAGCTGTCCTTGTTGATTCTCATACTATCACATTGTTGCTCTGCGTACATTATGAATCAAACTAATAACCTTTGAGGTCTCATGAGTGACCATTCAGGTTTATTTCAAAATATACTGGGAAGTCAGTGAATTGCAGGTATTGTCTGCACTTAACGGTGAAAAGCTGACCCTTATAACATGCTTAGTTTATAACAGCTGTAGTTCAGTGATGACTTTGAATGAGGTGGAGGATGGGGTGATTTCATTAGGGCCAGGATTTTACACATCCCTGGATACTTGTTAACATTCATGAACCGGAAAAGTGATGACATCATCTTAATGGCAATATCAATAGTATATGTGTTGTACTGCAGGTTTAAATGATCTTAAATGTAATTATTCTTTAATACTTCTATGTAAAAGAAAAATAACTTGAGTGCCTATACCAGTCAAAGTTTAAAATAATTAAGATTTTTAATATAAAGCAGTCTTTACTGACCAAGCCTTATTTGATCAAAAACACAGTAAAAACTGTAATATTGTAGTTGAAACTGTGATACACTCCCATTCAAAAGTTTAACAAATAATTTTATTCAGCAAGGGCACATTAAATTGCTCAGAATCGACAGTAAATACATCAGTAATGTTATGAAAGATTTCTATTTCAAATAAATGCAAATTTTCTATTCTTCATCAGAGAATTGAAAAAATGTATCCTGATTTCAACAAAAATATTGAGCAGCAAAAACCATTTTTAACATAGATAACATTAAGATATGTGTAAGGTATTATCATGTAAAATAAATAATAATGTTAATAAAAATTGTAATATACAATTATAAATGATATAATGTAAATGTGATCCAGGGATTGATTATGACTGTGATAAAGCTTGTCTCAGAATATAACTTGAAGATAAACTGACCTTTAAAGCTAAAAGAGATGTCACTCAGACCGTCATGACACAGTATTTCATTGTTCATAGCAGGAGCCCTGCAAATCACAATGTTTGCTCAAGTTCCTCTCTAAAATGAAAATGAGAAAACACATTCATCAGAGTGAACATGCTGATTGCTTATTTTTCAGAGCAACATGCGGAAAACATGGAAAAAAGTCGCATTTTCTTTGAGGTGGCAAATTTCATGCCAATCAAGGACTGCTGATGCTTCATTTTTCTGCCTGGGACGAGGGTCGTCACGATAGGAACATTTTTAGTGGCTAATGTTCACAAATTACTGAAATATGGTTCCAAACCTCAATACATCTGCTCTGATTTTGTAACAATACATATAGTTAATTTACATATAGTAATGTATTTTATTAAATGCATAAAATCGAGGTCCGTATGTCACATAAATATGTCACAAAAGAGAAATTGCCAGAGAATTTATGACATGGCTAAAGATTCGTGTCAATTTGTGAATCATACTTTTTTATGATGATCAAGATGTTTCTTGGTTATTGCTTGACATATGATGAAAGTCCAGCTCTCAATAAAAGGTTGAAAAAAGCTGACATGAAGGACACAGTGTAAGAGATGAAGTGCACTAATAGCCCCCAAATTGGTCATAAAATGAAAGGATACACTTGAATCATGTCACAAATGATAATATTAGACCTCGACCAAACGCCAAACCTAAAAATTGTCTGATTTCTTTATAATTAATTCTTCCTCTTTGGACAACCAGTGCAAGTGTTTTGATCCGGTCTGTCTTCACATTTAGCTTCTGACAAACAATGAATGGAAGCATGATACATAGTGCACAAAATATAGTTGATATCACTTCAGTTTCACTTTTATTGTTGGAATTTCATCCAAAAATTGTCTTGCATCGCATACATCATTTCACATTCAGCACACTCTAACAACCACACTGTTACAAAAAGGCAAAAGAAAATTAATTTTCTGATGTAGGCATTAAAACAATGCCCTTCCGTATTGCAACACATCAAAGCAGTCAATACAGCACAGTCAAGAATAACTTAAACATTTACTAATCTGTGGACTATAGCATTGACTCTTGCTGCTGATTTGATTTCCAGAATTAAATCACTGACAATAAAAACACAATTAAATCCCGTCCATTGCTATGGTTATCACTGTGTCAATCACTGCTATTTCGAGAATGAATCACTAAACATGCGGATGTCATTCCCGAAACTTTGCAGCGTGCATGTGTGTGTGGGGGCAACTGCAATATGCGTGCCTATAGAACACTGAAAGATAGTTTGCCACAGGGGCGCAAGCTCGGTTGCAGCTGTTTTCAAAATAAATGCACTGTGGTTATCTGGTCCATAGCCTTCCTTTAATTTAACTGTTTAAAATTACTCATTCAACAGATATCTGCTTCATTCTTAATTAGGCCTTTCTGCCTGTGAAATGTTTAGAGACCATGTAATGGTTGGTTCATAGTCATAGTGTTCTGACATCTCTTGAGATCTCAAGCTAGAAAAATTATTATATTTAAAATGATTCATTATTATGTGTGTTTTGATTGGAAACAATCATACGTGTTCCAACACTGTTTTTTTTCTCTCTATATTTTGTGGTGAACCGAGTGACATGCGATCAATTGTGGCCACGCAGGTCTCAAACCCAAATTCTCATCACTTGGCCCAATATGATGGAGGGCCTGGATTGGAACAAGCTTGCTTTGACTCACTTCCCATTTGGCCTGCTCAACAGGGTATTGACATACGTAGCTTTTAGGTGTCTGTTGAGGGCTTTTTTTTTACTATGCTTCATTTAAATGAATGGAGGCATTATGGAGATGTCACAGCCACGGACCCCTACTGCTGTATATAAGCATTCAGTGACCAACTGACAGGTTACAGAGAGGTTATTTTTTAAACTTATGTATTAATATAAATTAATGCTGTGACATTTATGCAGCAAAAGTTCCATGAAGACTAGACATTCTTTTTCTTATTTAATAAAATTATTTCCAAAGCCAATTGCTTAGGATTTACACAATTTTTAATTAATTGATTTATTGTTTTTGTTGTTTTATTCATTATTTAATTATTTATTTTAAAGTATTATTATAAATAATATGTAGATAGTATTTGGCTGATGGACATTTATACTTACAGTAGCACACCAAAGTAATTTGCTACTGCACTTTATATTACTATTAAAATAATCATTATTGATGTATAAATTCATATAGTGTTACAGTACATTTAAATTTTAAACAATACAAGTTTAAATATATATATATATATATATTGTGAAAAGACTTGTTTCTATCACATGAGTCCACATTTCAATGACAAAATTTCATTCCATATTTTTACATCAGAGACCATACCATCTCTGGACTCTGGGTAGACTTCAGGCTCTCAGTCTGGGCATCATTGAATAATCACAAGCAGGTCTGTAGAGGTTTTCTCTATTAATCTGAACACTGTAATGTTATATTCCATTATAGAACAAACTCACATGTCCCAGCATATGCAGTATCTGAACATGTTCACCTTAAATGTAAATTAAATTGAATTAACTCATTGCTGTCTTTGAACTGAACTCAAAACTACTGCTTTGGATTGTGTTATTTATAACAGATTCATGTTAGATAAAAATTGGTTTACACAAAATGGGCATAGAATGAAACCTAATACTTTTTGTATAAGACCATGTGTTCACCATGGGTTTCCCTTGAGAAACAATTAAACAACTATATATTTGCTCTAGCAAGTTTTTGTATATGATAACATGGTATATGAGCATGGAAGTAGTGTATCATATTTAATACATGAATCCTTTTCATGCCTTATGTCATTGGTTATTTTTTTAATAAGTAAAGATATAAATTTAAAAGTGTCCTCCCTCAGGTTGGTTCACATGTCTTTTTGGTGTGAAATCTTTACTGATTTTTATAAAATAAACATAAGAATGAACTTTATGTTAATATTTCAAGAGAAACATTTACTGAAACAAACTTGTACTTGAGTATCCTTTTTTTTCTACAAACATCATGCTAAGACGTTTGTATCAAATATGATGCATCAGGCTTTTTGAGGAATGTTCAGAATTTAATTTTGGCAATATAAATAACAACTAAAGCAAAACTGCATATTTTTAGATGTTTGTTTTTTTTACATCATGCGGTGTGGGCTCCATAATCTCACTATATAGGCCTTAAAAGTCTGATGTATTAAATATAATGCAAAACATAAATCACATGATTTAGATTTTCTTTTAGATTTATCTAAATGTACAGTAAACTGTTAAAAAAAAAAAAAATCTAATGCCAGGCATTGCATGGTTAGATACTAAAGGAGTGCGTTGTTTCGCCGGTCCTGTAGGAGGCAGTCATCTGTGTGCAGATTCCGTATCATCGAGCACGAAAGAAAGCGCTTGTCAAATGTTTTCTAAG
The DNA here is from genome assembly GCF_018340385.1 of Cyprinus carpio. Taxonomy (NCBI): domain Eukaryota; kingdom Metazoa; phylum Chordata; class Actinopteri; order Cypriniformes; family Cyprinidae; genus Cyprinus; species Cyprinus carpio. The sequence continues at coordinate 20,850,325 of NC_056596.1, read as the reverse complement.
CTCAAACGGAGCTCCAGTTTCATTCTGACAGCAGATGAGGAAGTCAAGCTCTGTCCGTGGCCGAGTTCCACTTTCAGCAAGTAAGTATCCTGCAGTGTGGACCGTGCCATGTCGCAGTCATTTCTGTATATCATTTATTGCTTTATAAAGTTTGTTTTTGTAGAGTTAATTCGCTGCGTGAGTTAAATGAACTCGGTTGAGTGATGGTTTGACTTGGCAGCTGAATCGTCTGATGATGCGATGAGAGGAGGATGTTGTATTCATATCACCCACTTTCTGTCTGTAGCTCAGATTCGTCTTATATCTTGTCCTTTTACTCGTCAAATGTTTTGTTGAATAGAAAATGAAGCATAGGAGCTAGTTATGAGGTGCAGTGCACTGCATTCCTGCTTGACTTGTTCCAGTTGCTCCTCATCCAGCAGCATGGCATCTGGGCTGTGTGTGTGTGTGTCCTGGCCTCTCGGGACTACCTTTAAGGCAGTGTTAAAATACAGCCATCAGTCTGAGCTGCAGATCGGACATATCCTTTGTGGATCATGCTCTACTTGCATGAGATGTTTGTTCATTGTGGTTAATTTGTGAGGTTGGTACCTGTATGCGCCAGTTGAATGCAAGTGTCCTAAATTAACTCTGTTAATTAAAGTTGAGGGCCAAAAAAATCACTTAAAGGGATAGTTTAACCCAAAAATGAAACAAAAATAAAAATAACAGAGAGACAGAGTGGCTTCCCGTGTGACTTACTTTCTTCTTTTGTGGGATAATGAACATAATTCTCTCTTCTCCACAGATGAAAGTAAGTCTTATTGGATTTGACTGTGGGGTGAGTAAATGATAGAAAAGCTTTGTTTTTTCAAGGAACAGGAGTTTTTGTTTTTTATTTTTTTTTTTTTTTTTAAGATGTTCCTAGTTTGATTCTACCTTCAACATGTTTTATTTTTTTAAGGTATAATAGAATAGCAATGATTTTTACTATAGGACTGCTAATGATTAACTTTCTAGTTAATTATACACCATTTTGGACCAGTTATGCAATTTAGAACTCTTCATATTCTACAACTGCAAGCTTTTTTTGATTGTGTTTAAATATTATTGCTGTGCACATTATTATTATTTTGTGGCTAGTTAATACTTTCTGTCAATCATTCACTTTAATACTTTCACTTTCTTGCAATTAATTTGCATAAAGAATAAACCAAAACATTTGTTGATTTAAATAAATAAATAAATAAATTAGATTTTGCAAAATGTTGAAAAATATGGTTCGGACTTTGACATTTGTTTTTTTATTGTCAACAAAAATGCAAACCAAAACATACATAACTTTAAATAAACCCATGAAGTAAATTTTTTAAAATATTGAAAAATTTGGTTTGGTTTACTAAAGTCTTTGGTATTTATCATAATTGATTAAAAAAAAGAAAACTGAAACATTTATAATTTTTCAGTAACTAAATTTATTTTTCAAAATGTTGCGGAATTTGTTTTTATTTGCTAAAATCTTTGACATTTTGTGAACAAAAACAAAATGCAAACCAAAACATTCAAACTTTAAATGAATAGATAAATTAAATAATGTTTTTTTTTCTAGAAAATAACTTTCTTATAGTAGCACAATAAATCATATGATCACGTTCAGTCATTGGTATGCATTTCTATTGCAGTGCTGCTGTTGTCCTCTTTATCTTAATGGTAATCATTTATGACTGAAATAAACTTAAATACTGGCAATCCTCCCAATCATAATAAAAGCACTTTACATTATATATGATCCTGAAAGGTCATTGGCTCTCTCGTTAGTAGCTGCTGGACTGCTAGATTCATCATCACAGGATCATGTTGGCATGTTGCTGATGAACTGGACAAACACCACTTTGGAGCTCATTGACTTTTATTATATGGGCAAAACAAACAAACAAACAAAAAAACCCAGACATTTTTCTAAATTATTCTAATATATTTTTGTGTTACGCAGAATAAAGAAATGCATTCAAGTTTGAAATAACAAGAGAGTCGATAAAAAAATAAAATTCCGGCCCAGTAATGTCGGCTTGACCAATTGCATGACTTTAGGGCGGAGCTATCTTTTTTTGACCAATAGCAGAAGGAGGGTGTGTTCAGATGTTTTTTGCAATTCCAAAAATGTATAGACTGTATAGCTGTATAGACATAAACATAAAGAAATCTGTCCATTTAAGGCTGAAAAATTAATAAACATGATAGACATTTACATAGTGCATGTTGAATGTTACATATTTGGACATACTTACTTTGGCATGTTTGCTTAACACAAGATTGCACAACACAGGAGAGGCCCTGCAGAAGAAGGCAATGAGTTTCTGATCCATGTGCGATTAAGATGTTCAAAAAGCACTAAAAAGACATATGTTCTTATCTTGTAGGGATGTTGAACTCTGGTTGCTTTGTGGCTTTAGCTGTAAGCGATAGTAGCATTTATTTATGAGTTTTTGTTTATCTCTGTGTGGTGTGTGTGTGTGTGTGTGTGTTTTTCCTGACCCTGGGTCACTGTAGACGGCTTCCTCTTAAATTAATGTTCCCTGTCAACACATCCACAGCGTGAAGAGTTATCTTTGGATACCGTAGACCTCAGCATTTGATCCAAGTTCTCACCCCTCCCCCAGATTCACCTCTGCCAAGGGCCCATGGCTATTATTGGGCCCTTGATCACATGCAAACTGTTTTGCTATTTGTAGTTTGTAGTATTCTTACAAACCGCATAGCAAATTCCATATCTGAACGTCTTGATGGGAGTTCAGACATTGTGTAAAAGTAGCCCTGGGAGAGTTTGGATTAAGCAGCAGTGCCGTGTTTGCTGCTTAGAGAAATATAGCTAGCATGACCTGTATCAGCATGGGTATGGAAATGTGATATGAAACCGCATATATATACTGTATCTAGTGCTGCGTGCTTTCCCTAGCAGTCAGCATATTGGAAGAGATGACATGACTTTGGAAAATATAGGCTTAGTGTAACTGTAAGACTTGTTTATATGTTGTAGGATTTTTATTAGTATTATTACCATTATTTTAAAACATCTGCAAAATGAATGAATGTGGTACAAAGAATGTGGTAACACTTTAGAATAAGGTAATATATGTAAACATAATGTAGTTAACGCAATAGCTTAACATTTAATAATATTGAACAGCAATTTTTCAGCAATTATTAATCTTGGTTAAGGTAAGGTTTTAGCTACAGTACTTGTTATGTTAGGAAATAAAAATTTGTTTTATCAAGATTAACATTAACGAAAATGAACAATGCACATATATGGTCTATGAATTATCGTTATCCTAAACCAATGAATGCTTTAAATTGTGTTTCTATTGTTTGTTCATGATTCCTGAATTAAGTAAAATATGCATAAAATAAGGTTCAAATTGCAAAGGTGTTTAATGATGCTTCCGGAATACATTTACAATGTTTTACACTGTTTACATTTACACTACTGTTCAAATGTTTGTTGTTGGTAAGATTTATTTATTTATTTATTTTAAAAGAAGAAGAATAAAAAACGTCTGTCATGCTCACCAAGGCTTGCATTTATTTGATCAAAAATACAGTACGAAACTTTAATATTGTGAAATACTACTACAATTTTTTAAATAACTCTTTTCTATTTAAAATATTTTAAAATGTAATTTATTCCTGTGATGGTAAAGCTGAATTTTCAGCATCATCACTCCAGTCTTCAGTGTCACATGATCCTTCAGAAATCATTCTAATATGCTGATTTGCTGCTCTAGACACAATATTTATGTATAAACAATACTCTTTGATGAATTAAAAGTTTGAAAGGACAGCATTTGAAATCTTGTAAGTGTCTGTACTGTCACTTTTGATCAATTTAATGCATACTTACAAAGGTATTAATTTCTTATATATTGCGTGTTGGCTCTTTATTGCAGGTAAGAACAGTAAGGAATATTGTGAGAAAAATTAATCAAGGTGAACTCATAACATGTTCCTGGTTTTGGAAGGATGACACCAAATTTGTAAGGATTAAACACACTGTCATTGAAGTCACTTCTGGACCCTCATCTGATTGGATTACACACCTCATCTATGTAATGTTTCCACCACTGAGCATCAGCACGAGATGGTGTGCTGGGAATTTGGTTGTTTGACAGAGACTCGACAGAAATGTCGAAGTCAAGTGGACAGGGGATGTGCAACCGTGGACTTCCCCGGCTCCTGATTGGAAGGGAGGGTGGTGAGAGCAGAGAGCTGGATGAGGGAGACATGAGAAGCATCTCAGGACATTATGGGGAGGATGAGGAAGAGGATCAGGTACAGAAAAGGTTTCATTAATTGATTTTTTTTAATTTTTTTTTTTTTTTTTACATTTTATAAGTGATGCCAATATGCTATCTTCTTCTATTAGTCAAAGCGTCAGATTGTGGTGGGGATCTGCTCCATGATGAAGAAATCGACATCCAAACCAATGACTGAGATTCTGGAGAGACTCTGTAAGTTTGAGTACATCACCGTGGACGTTTTTCCAGAGGAAGTTATACTCAATGAACCGGTGGAGAAGTGGCCGTTGTGTGACTGCCTCATTTCCTTCCATTCCAAAGGTATCTGACATCACACACAGTTTCACATACAATCAGCTTGAAATCTCAATGTGACATATTGTCTCAGTATTATTAAAGGGGTCATATGATGCGATTTCAAGTTTTCCTTTCTCTTTGGAGTGTTACAAGCTCTTGGTGAATAAAGAAGATCTGTGAAAGCTGCAAAGACTAAAGTCTCAAATCCAAAGAGATATTCTTTATAATAGTTAAGAGTCGACCACGAAGTCTTAAAAACGGCTCGTTCTAACACGCCCCATATGTCTACATCACGATGTGGGAAGATTTACATAACGCCACACAAATGTTCATGCAAAGAAAGAAGGCGTAACTTTTATTCTCGCTGTTGTCGCCGCCGCCATGTTGTGGAGATGCTGTGTTTCGTTGTGAAAGCGAAACTACTTTGTCTGTTCGTCAGTGTCTGTTTCTATAAAGTGAGACAGTTCCATCTTTGTAAGGACAGTCTGGCGCTTCTGACTCACAGTCTGTAAGTACGTTTTCATGTGTAAAGGATTTGTCACTGATGATTCAAACACGTGTTTTGAGCAGTGTAGAGTAGCGCTTGTTGTTTGTCGTTTCTCTGATCACAAATGCAGACCACGTTTTATGTTTACGCAGCGTGATGCAACGCAAACGCATATGTAAGACAGTATAAGTCATTATAATCAGTAATTATGTCCCCACTGGACGCAACAAATGCCTCGTTTATAATGGGTGTTATTGGTTTAGTCTCGTAGTGCCGGAGACGGCATCACAGTATGTTAAGGGGCTTAACATTTCTGTCACATGCTTGAGGCATTCAGCCATGAATGGAGAAACAATAATGTACAGTATGTGGAACATAATGTGTTTTTTTGAACCTTAAACCACATAAACACATTGCATTACACCAAAATTACACAAAATAATGTTCTTTTTAGGAATGTCATATGACCCCTTTAATGCTGCCTTCAAACCAGTAATGAATTACACATTTAAAATTCTATTAAAATAGAAAAAAGTTTATTTTAAATTGTAATAATTTTTAACCATATTACCGTTTTTTTACTGTACTTTGATATCAATAAATGCAACCTTGGTAAGCAAAAGACAACAAAAAAATAAAATCAAATCAAAATCTGACAACCCCAAATTATGATTGATTGATTTAATTGATGCAAATGGATACAATATTTTTTTCTTGTCTTGAAGGATTTCCCCTTGACAAAGCAGTAAATTATGCAAAACTAAGAAACCACCTCCATATCAACGACCTCAACATGCAGTATTTCATTCAAGACAGGTGTGGCATATCATTCTCTAAAATATTCTGACAAGCAAACCCTGTTATGAGAGTTGACTGGGACATATAACTCTATGCTCACGGCTTTAGGAGGGAAGTGTACAGGATTCTACAGGAAGAGGGCATTGACCTTCCACGCTATGCAGTGTTGAACCGGGGGGGGACCCCGACAGACCAGAGGGTAAAGATTATTACCTTCGTCATAACTTTGAATAATTTTTCTGTATCCTTCAGAGTGAAGCGTGGCCACTGTTCATTTACAAGCGAGCAGCTCATGATCCTGTTGTTTTCAGTGTCTCATAAAAGCTCTGTGCTTTTTTAGTGTCATTGATATACTAATATAATTTTTATTTACAGTAGCTTTAGTTTTAGTTTTTTATTTTAGTACTTCATCCTAAACTAAATGAAAATGAGCAATGTAGCTAAAATAAAATAAGTTGTAAATAAATGTATTTATGTCTTATTTTAATTCCTTTTTTATTGTTTTAGTTTTAGTTAATGATGATAACTCCGTCTTTGCATGTTTAGTTTAGGTGGCATTTGGAAACATTCCCAAAGTTGTAATGAGGAGCACTTATAACCCTGGCAACAGACATTTTCAACAAAAGAAAAGCTTTAATGGCTCCCTTGCGGTTTTTCATGTAAAAATAAAACTTGCAGATTTTAACATTTGAAAATAAAGAAAATCAAGGCAGCTATTAATGTTGTCATTTTACAGCTGTACTTTTAAAATACAACTGTTGTTTATTATTATTATAAATACTCCTTTTGTAGTTGTAATATTTCTTATTTTGTTTAATATTTTAATTTCATAATAATAGGAATCACTACAACAACTAAACCATACTGTGTAGCCCTACAAACAATTGCAATTTCTATAAGAGAAATCGCAATTAAAAAATCTTTCAAACCTGGATGCTGTTTTATTTGATTGGGTGAATTGTTCCTTGAAGTTCCTCATAGTGTATACATAAATACCCTCTGTATTGTGAAAGATTGTGACATTTTGTGACATCAGAATGTAACCTGGTGGAGAGCGAGGACCATGTGGAAGTGAACGGGGAAGTGTTTCACAAACCCTTTGTGGAGAAGCCTGTCTCCGCCGAGGACCACAATGTCTACATCTATTACCCAACCTCAGCCGGCGGTGGCAGCCAGCGTCTCTTTAGAAAGGTACAGTACTGATAACTAGTAATAACTTCAGAATTGTTTGGTTTGGAGCTCATACTGTCCATCCTATAGATTGGCAGTCGGAGCAGTGTGTATTCTCCTGAAAGTACGGTTCGTAAGACTGGATCTTACATCTACGAGGAGTTCATGGCCACAGATGGCACAGATGTTAAGGTACATATGCATGTTAAGACTCTGCTGTATGTAGTGGCTGGATAGTTTGTTTATTCCTGATGGATGTTGTAGGTTTATACAGTAGGACCTGATTATGCCCACGCCGAAGCCCGGAAGTCTCCTGCTCTGGATGGGAAAGTGGAGAGAGACAGTGAGGGGAAGGAGATCCGCTATCCTGTGATGCTCACCGCAATGGAGAAGCTTGTGGCCAGAAAAGTGTGTCTTGCATTTAAGGTGAGCCTCACAAAAGAAAAACACAAAGTGTTTTGTTTTGTTGTTTGTTGTGATAATGAAGGTGTTTTTTGTCTCATAACATCTTTCCAACCCCAGCAAACAGTCTGCGGTTTTGACCTCCTCCGAGCAAATGGTCACTCTTTTTTTTGTGACGTTAATGGCTTCAGCTGTGTAAAGAACTCCATGAAGTACTATGAATGATTGTGCCAAAGTCCTGGGGTAGGTGAGGCCGTGTTGCTGTCTTGTTGTCTGTGGTAACTCTCAAAAATCTCATCATCATGCAATTTTTACTACATAACCACATACAGTGTAACACCTTTTTTAAAGTTGTAAATAAAACAGATTTTTGGAGTACATTTGAAAAGAAAATATTATTTCAGTCTTTTTACTTCAAAATTTCACAATAATTAAATTTGATTCTTTTTTGATGTAGTTATGTGTAAAATTTATTTGCAATTTCTGAGTGGAAATTGTTTCAAATTAATCATAGACCATTTTTTTCCCAGTGTAATATCAAATCCTTTTCTTTAAAATTCAACACGTGCTCATCAAACTAACATTCAGTTTTATTGAAAAATAAAATACATCTCTTCTGAAAAAAACATCTTAATTTGTTAGCTGACCACCAAGCTAAACTAGCTAAATACTTGGCAGGCTGGGAGCTAAGACCAGCTTAACCCAGAGAAGACAAGCAAAACAGCAAGTTTTTTATTTATTTTTTTTTATATAGTGCTTACTACAATACAGGTTGTTTCAAATCAGCTTAGCAGTAACAAACAAGTAAATAACTGTATTAATGTTGCAAAGTTCTTTAACAATGAAACGAATACAATTGCAGCTTTAAAGCTGCTCTAAAAAGACAATCGTGTCATTATCCACTTCAGTTTAGTCCAATGTTGATTCAATTTATTTCATTAGTAAACTGGGTAAATGTTGCAAAGTTTATTTGTAAACGAGCAAACTCAGTTCAACTAAAGCAGCTCTACAGAAAGCAATAGTGTCATTAATCAGCACAGATGTATTCATTCCTATCTTAAAAGGTCATTTCTAGATATTTTAGCTCACATTTGATGTCTTTCCTTCAGGAACATGGTGATGCGAGAGCTGGCTCCTCAGTTCACATTCCCTGGTCGATCCCCATGGAAGCAGAGGACATCCCTATCGTCCCAACTACCTCAGGAACCATGTGGGTGTATCATTATTGTTCTAAGAATGCATTTCACTGTCTCTTAGGTTTTTATTGTGGATTCTGGGTTTATGAGGTAGAATTAAATGCTTACTATGAGTGTTGTTGCTTTTGAATATGTAATTTCTTGTCTGAAATGGAGCTCCGTTGTGTTATTGCTGTAATTCGCCATGGCGACCGTACGCCCAAACAGAAGATGAAGATGGAGGTCAGGAACGCCCTGTAAGTGACAAGTTCTAATAGGCTGCTTTAAGTTAAACTTAAGTGGTCAAAGTTAATTAATTAAAACAGAATTGTACTGAATGATCATTTTATAGGATTCACTTCTGTATTTAATGTGGTTGTCGCATGGGGGCTGGGTCAAAGTTGTTTATATGTTTGAAGTATTTTATCTTCTGGTTATTTCCATTTCTCTCAGGTTTTTTGATTTATTTGAGAAATATGGTGGCTATAAGACCGGAAAACTCAAGCTGAAGAAACCAAAACAGCTCCAGGTGTGTTTATTTTGAAGTACAAGTGATCTGTGTGGTTCATTTATTTTTATAACAAGTGCTGCTTGTTTTGTTGGTGCAAGAACTGACATAATATTTCAGTTTCATAACAGGTTTGCCTCCATCCATATGATTTACTTCGTATAAGGCCAGGAATTTGAACCACAGGGTCAAAGGTCAAATAGGATTGAGCTGTCATTTTGTTGGTTTTTTTTTTTTTTTTTTTTTTTTTTTTTTTTTTTTTTAAGACAGATGTAGTGTTATGTCTGGAATGCTGCAGCCATGAGACTCATCGGCGTGTCATGCACGTGTAAAAATGATCCATGTTGACGGTTGATTTAGGCTTCGGCCCATTGATCTGTGCATGTACTTATCTGTGACAGTGCAGTTGTAATTTGCACATCATTATGAAAACCTGAACACTTTATTTGATGTTTTACAGGAAGTGCTGGATATTGCTCGTCAGCTGTTGGCAGAACTGGTCCTACATAATGATTGTGAGATTGAGGAGAAGAAATCCAAACTAGAACAACTGAAGACGGTTCTGGAGTATGTAAGTAAGTCACAAGTTTCTCAATAGGTGTGATACCAAACCCTCTGTTTCCATCCCTGTGAGTTTATGAAAAGCTACTGTACACACACCATCATCTCATCTCGATCATTTCTAAAACATGTTGGATTCCTTCTGTCTACTGTTTACGCCTCTGAAAATTCTCACTTCTCTTTTCACATCTTGTAACTAGATATGTATCTATTTAAATTTTGCTCAGTACAGAGAAGCAGATAATTAATTGTTCATGTTACAGTCAATACCCGATTCAAATTCTGTACTGTTTTGAAATATAATTAGATTAAAAATAGAAGGCATCACCACATTATAATGTACTGTACAACATGAATGGATATTCAATTTGAGATTTGCTGAAGATTACATTCAACAGTGTTATTTTTAATTATTAGTTTTTTATACGTAGATTAACTTTATTTGTCCATAAGTCAAAATGAAAAAAAAAGTGGAAATGAGCATATACAATTAGATATCCAATATCGACCGCTACCGACAAAATGAAATAAAAAAAAAATTCTAATAGTTGTCTGGTCCGATAATTGTTTATTAATAGTTGTGTCTGTTAATTTTATGTTTGAGGTTTTGTTTGATTTATTGTTTGTGGAATAGTTGTGAGTGTGATATTTAGTTGTGAGATTTAGTGTCAAAAACCTACACTGCATATTATATATTAAGAATCATGGATGCTAAACCTGATATTTCATGAACAGCTGAATGTATGGAACTGAACTGACTTGAGTGTGACGTTGACTCATTTGCTTCCTTAGGTGTCCTCATATGGATCAGTTTCTTAACTTCATTCCTTTTTCTCTCTCTTCTCCTCTCTTTGTGTCCCTCTTGTGTCCTGGCTGTTCTCTCCAAAGGGAATCCAGCCTGAATGATAATCAGTGCGCAGCCTTTAATCCCCTGTCTCTTTTAACCCGAGATCTTCTCCAAATTACTGACACATTAATGAGGGCTCCAAAATTGACCATACCTTGGAAATGAAACCCTTTTGCAATTCTGTGTGGCATCTGCATGCCATTTTGATATTGTTTCTAATCTCTCACGATCCCTCACTTCCTCCAGACCCCTCTCACCGAGTTGATTAAATGAGGCACCTAATCAACACATTATCGGTTGTTCGGGGTCATAGATTTACTAAGAAACAGGTGCCTGGGGGGAAGTGCTTTGCTTTGGGATGATTAAACATAACGCAGCAGAGCAAGTTCACTCCAGAGTCAGTTTCTGTGAGTTCTGTGGTTCAATGAGATGAAGAACAACCTTTAGACCAGGTTTAAACAAAGTTGTATCAAACTAGAAATATTCTAAACTATGGATACACTGATATTACAATTCTGGCTGATATTAATGAGATGTGTTTTGTTTTTATATATATTTTGTTTTGATTTATTTAATTTATTTGATTTGTTTTTTTTTTTTTAAATAAATATTACTATTATATTATTTAACATTGTTTAAACAATAATAATATAAAATAATAATAATCAATAATGTATATTATATATTAACATATACCAATAAATTAGACTGACAACCGATATGGTACTGATATATTGTGCATCCTTTGTCTACACCTGAAAACCTTGAAAAAAGGTTGGACTGAAAAGAAATCATGTCAAAATTATTTTTTGCTTCAGTTTCTGGTTATTTATTGTTCCCTAAATATTTACTCTATCCTTTCGAAAGTTTGGGGTTGGTAAGATTATTAAATTTTTTTGGAAAGAAGTCTCTTATGTTGAATATAGGTTGAATATATTTGATCAAAAATAAAGTAAAAACAGTAATATGTGAGATTTTGTTACAATTTAAAATAGCTGTGTTCTATTTTAATATACACTGCCCATCCTGTAAAAAAAAAAACAAAAAAAAAAAAAAGTCACCACCTGGATTTAACTAAGTAAATAGTTAAGATCCTCCCATTGGATAATTACCGCATGGATGATTATGTTATGTGCCCAAATAATGAGGTCAGCAGACTACCTGAATATACTGAATGACCAGGTTTTTTCGTCAATTAATTTTTTCTTCCCTGATGGCACGGGCATATTCCAAGATGACAATGCCAGGATTCATCTGGCTCAAATTGTGAAAGAGTGGTTCAGTGAGCATGCAACATCATTTTCACATTATGGATTGGCCACCACAGAGTCCAGAGTCATAATCAAAGCTAAAGGCAGTCCAACGAAATATTAGAGTGTGTGACTTTATTTTTGAACGGGCAGTGTATTTAAAAAATGCTATTTATTCTGATGTCATAGCTTTCATGTGTCTTTCAAATGTCTACTGTCATTTTAAATCACAATTTAAGGCATCCTTTCTAAATAAAAGTATTAATTTCTTTAAAAAGGTCTTACCGGCTCTAGACTTTTGAACACATTTTGAACATATATTAAAGATATTATACATTAATACATTTTTCATTAAATTGTAGTATCCAGCGATCCAGAATGACCTGGTCTCTGCTGTGTTGTGTAACCTATAAACATGACACTGTTGCGGATGCCATGCTTTATTCCTCCCAAAGCCTGTCGTTCCTGTAGGGACAGTCCTGGTATGGCACAGGTTAACCCCTGCCAGCTTGGGAAGGTCACTCAGATACATGTTTCCAGAAACATGGAGGCCACAGAGCACCTGCTAGTGGTTTGAGCCCAGTGCTGTGTCTGATGTGTGCTATCTGTGTTGTTCAGTGTGAGAATGCTCATTAAGAGGGGGTGGTATGTTTTTGTCCCCTGCCCCGTGTATTGTCTTTCAGGTATGGCCATTTCTCAGGGATCAACAGGAAGGTGCAGCTGACCTACCTGCCAAATGGGCAGCCCAAAGCATCCAGTGAAGAGGAAGGTATGTGTGCAGTATGTATGTTGACTCAAATTAGCTGTTGCTGTTGTCACTTTTGACCTCCCTGTGTCTATGGCAGATGTTCTGAAGGAGGGTCCATCTCTGCTGCTCGTGCTGAAGTGGGGTGGTGAGCTGACGCCAGCGGGTAGAGTTCAGGCTGAGGAGCTTGGACGAGCCTTTCGCTGCATGTACCCTGGAGGACAAGGTATAACTCAACACTTGCACCAGCCAGAAAGCTGGCCTAATAAACTGGATAAAAATAGTGGCCCTAAAAAGTAGTTTGAAACTGAAGTCACACTTAACAGTAAGAAAACAGCTTGTTTTGATAAACTGCATCTCATGCAATGACATTCAGGCATTTTTTAAATGTGGCTAAAGTGTCTGTATACTTTTTGGGGCTCCTGTATGTTTTATTAATGGGCAAATAATACAGACACTTAGATTTCTTTATTAATTCCAGGGACAGTTTTATGTAGCATCCATAAGAATAAAGCTGAATAATAATGAATAATAAGTTATTTTAATAATTATATATTGATAAGAATAAAGCTGAATAATAATGAATAATAAGTTATTTTATAATTAAAATATCCTCCTACAGTTAGAATAGCCTCAGATCTAATTCCAAAAATGTGTGTGTGTGTACTTTAACTTATACAATAATATAAAATATTACAATAATAATGAATAATAAGTTATTTTAATAATTATATATTATTGTTATTATTGCTCACAACAAAGCATGCTCTTTCTATCTTTAATTTTTGTCTTAAGATTTTCGTGGATCCAGCCTAAGTTGTTTACAAGAACAGTTGTTTTGCTCCCTTTGCCATGAGATCATCATAAATCGGATGCCTTGACAAGATATTGTGTCTGTTTTTAGTTAGTGGGGCAGTGATGCAGTTTTTCAAAGCTCATAGCTTTGTGCAGGAAACCTTCCACCTGCTTGTTCAGTGGGCTTGGCATACAAAAGCATGTAGGGTCCAGGGACTGGGGAGGAATGAATACTTACTTGACCTCAAGTAGCACCTTTAACTTTCAGTATGCCAGCACAAATTTTTTTTTAGTCATGCTTTGGATTCTCTCCTCTGTAGTTACATCACTTCCCCCTGTACCTCAAATTCGAGTCCATATTTTGCACACTTGCACCTAATTGAGTGTAACTCATTAAATGTCAAGAGTTCACAGACTTACTAAGACCAAACCATTTTCTCTCATCATAGCATCTTAGCTTCAGCATCAGCAGCATCTTGCAAAGCTGGTTAATGTGGTGTTCTTGTACCTTGAATTGTTAACTAGACAGCTGCAGGTCCATTGGCTGTGAGTCCCCTATTGACTGTGGTAAGAAGACATTTTGGATTTGTGCGTGGTCTTGATATTGGGTTGATAATGCATCGTCTGCCCCATTCATCATTTTAATTCTTTAAACATCCATCTCATTAAACTAGTCCAATCAGAAAGACACCACATGCTTCGCTTTTGCCATGGATAGTGTGGAAGATTCCATGATATGGACATTGGTCCATCTTTGAAATACTGAGATAAAATATCATAGTTCATGAGTTTATTCCCTAGTAGCAAGTATGTTTAGCAGGTTTATTTTTGTCAGCATAGATATTTTGAAAAATGGTAAAGTCTACACATTTTTTACTGTGTGACTTTTATTTGGTGTTACACATACATTTTTCTTTGACAAACTGTGTCATTATTTTCAATGTCTGTTACTTTACTACTACTGCGGTAATGAAAATTATAACAAAGACGTAAAAGTTTTAAATCATAAATATGATTTAATATGTAATAATCTGATTTATTTTTTTTTTTCATCTTATAAATATGACTTTTTGTATCAATTTCAACTTTTTGTCATAATTATTACATAAGTTATAATTTTTCTTGCATAAACTGTTGACTTTTTAATGTCATAATTGTGACCTTTTTTAATGTTTTTTTTTTTTTTTATGTACTGTATGTATCTAGAAGTATCTAATTATGGTTTACCAAATTATGATTTACCTATCTTTTGGGCTTTTTCTGGACTTTCCAGTAAGACTGTATATACAACAGGACATGTTCTTGCATTCAAAAACCAGCTAGATAAAGCACACTGTAAGCACATCTCAAAATTGTTACAAAGTTACTGTCTTAAAAAAGTAATGCTCAAAGCCTAATGGCTAAATATCTGACACTTGCTTACATGGAAAAAAAATATTAAAAACTGGACGGACCGGTAGTTTGTTTTAGGGGACTCATCTGTTCTCTGAAATGGACATTCTGGAATCTGAAATCAGAGTCCTCTTTGCTAATTGATATACTGTAGTGCAATGCAACACTCATGTGAGAAGCACCTAAACCCATATTGCCAGATGCAAGTGTGGATGCATTGAAACGCATGGTTTTTCAAATTTTGTGGAGAAATTCTTCAGCCAGATGGTCATACAGCACATTGTATGTAGGTTTGTAAACAGTGGTTGTGTAATATACATGTTCCTATAACTTCAGGATATACACATAAATCAGGAGCTCTGTTCTTGCAATTGTTATTTCAAAGACTGATTCTCTGTGCTTTTGCAGGCGACTATGCCGGCTTCCCTGGTTGTGGCCTTCTCCGTTTACACAGCACTTACCGCCATGACCTCAAAAAATATGCATCTGATGAGGGTCGTGTGCAGATGACTGCGGCGGCGTTTGCAAAGGTTTGTTGGGTTTTGTCTGCGGGGTATGTTGATATTACGTAATGCTTTTAGATGAGATCGATGTAAACTGCAATAGATTTACTGAGTTCAAAATTGTGCTATTTTTCTTGTTGATTTTCTTTATTGTTTTTATTTGTTTGTATTGATTTCTTTTTCTTTTTTATTTCCCGTGGCTGTATTCAGGGTCTGTTAGCACTGGAAGGAGAGTTGACTCCAATCCTTGTTCAGATGGTGAAGAGTGCCAACATGAACGGACTGCTGGACAGTGACAGCGACTCTCTCACTGACTGCCAGCAGAGAGTCAAAGCTCGATTACATGAGATCATGCAGAAGAACAAAGAATTTAGTGAGGAGGATTACAATAAGGTGAAGCAAGTTGCAACTGCTTATTTAAAAAATGTCTTATAATCTCAATCTATCTAAACTAGCCTAAAATGTGTCCTGTCTCTTTAATTGGCTCCAACAGGCAGCTCATCTCTGGTGAACTCTATGGGGGTAATTATCAATCCAGTCAGGACTTGTGATGGAGTTCACACCCTCTTACTCATTAAAAGCCTTACTTGTCAGATCTGTAAAAGGCTGGAAGACCCCAAATCTGCAGGTTCTTTGACTTCTTACTTGCAGTAGTATACTGAATATTAGAAGTGCTTCCTAAGTGCTTGCAGTATTGTTATTGCTTAACTCCAAATATTTAAACGTTAAATACATTTTATAAAATGTTTAAAGATATATATGTGTTTATTCATTTTACTGTATATTTAAATAATTGCAATATTTTTATTTAGATATAGTATATATATATAAATATATAAAAATTTTCTGTGAAAATAAAAATGAAAAAGTAAGTAAATATATAACATTTTATATATATATAGTGTGTGTGTAAAATGTGTATATGTGTGTGTGTATTATATATATATATATATATAATTTTTATTTTCACAGATCTGCAGCTATACCACAGCGAGACTCTGGAGCTCATGCTGCAGCGCTGGTCCAAACTGGAGCGTGACTTCCGCATGAAAAACGGGCGCTATGACATCAGTAAGATCCCGGACATCTATGACTGTGTCAAATATGACACCCAACACAATTCTTCTCTCGGTCTGGAGGACACGCTGGAGCTTTTCCGTCTGTCCAGAGCACTTGCGGACATCATCATCCCACAGGTAGTGGAATCGATAAATGCGGCTAATAGTGCTTGTTTATTCTTATTCATCTTGCTGTTATCTGCATGCACACTCTCTTTCAGGAGTATGGAATCACTAAAGCGGAGAAGCTGGATATTGCCAGTGCCTACTGCCTGCCTCTGGTCAAGAAGATTCAGCTGGATCTTCAGAGAACACATGAGGATGAGGCCGTCAACAAGCTGCATCCTCTGTGAGTCTCTATACTGGGGTGCAACGCCAAACTCTTTGAGAGAGTTAAGGCTAAATCACATTTTGCATACTATACTGTACATCCTATATAGTGTGTTAAATTACTATTAGTACATTCCACATGCTTTTTTGTGGTTGTTTTACTCACAACCCCTTACGCTTAACTCTGTCCTTTTTTTAAATTGTTATCCATTTTACTTGCACAAAAATGGTGAACAGTTTTTGTTAACAAAATTAAAAGTTCCCACTTTATCATCACAACCATGCGGTATACAGCTTCATCTATTGTTGTAGAAGCTCTGCAGACTCAGAACCTGTGAGTGATCAGGTTGTGTATTTCATCCCTCCTGGTGGTTCAGGTACTCCCGGGGAGTGATGTCGCCGGGTCGGCACGTTCGGACCCGGCTCTATTTCACCAGTGAGAGCCACGTTCACTCCCTTCTTAACATCTTCCGCTACGGAGGCCTGTTAGATGTGAGTAAACAATCATCAAACATGCACATTATGCCCTGGATCATGTTTAATGCAGGTTATTACTTCTTTTATCTCATCTGTGTCTGTTTAGGAGCAAAAAGATGAACAGTGGAAGCAGGCTAAGGACTACCTCAGTGCTGTAACCGAACTCAACTATATGACACAGATTGTTATTATGCTGTATGAAGACAATAACAAGGTATGAAATGTGGCATCAGCTCTTTGTACTCAATTTCTATGCTTCTTTCATATGCTGATATGTGTGTCTGTAGGACCCCTCCTCAGAGGAACGTTTCCACGTGGAGTTGCACTTTAGTCCAGGGGTGAAGGGGTGCAAGGATGAGGATAATGCACCAATGGGTTTTGGCTTCCGGCCTGCCTCCTCAGAGGTCTGTGTTTCACTCGCCCCAAGAATTATAAATATATATTTATTTCAGACCACATTACTCTGCTGAGCTTTGGAATTTACATATAACTTTCTAAGAAATATTGCATTGGTGGACCACTCCCAACATTCCCATTTCATATGTAACAGAACCACGAGAAGCAGACAGACCCAGGCAGTCTTGAAGACCTTTCCCAAGACGAGCCTGACAGAGCTGCACTGACTGAGCCTATCAACATTCAGAGGAAGTCGCCACTCATACGCAGCCGAAAGGCTGGATCTGTGGAGGTACAGTACTGTACTATAGGCTCTTCTGGTAGACCTTAATTTTCTTTATTTCATTAACCGCTGCCATAACAAAAAAAAATGGACTCAAACATTTACTTTAAATGAAATTCATTTTACCGCCAACAGTGTGGTGGTAATAGTGCAATGTTAACTGCGGCAGGCAAATAACAGTGAGTTTTGTGAAGACTATATAGTCTGATCCAAGAGTTTCTGGTGGCATTCTGTGAAATGTTTGATATTTTAACAATTTGCCTTAATGACAGTATAAAATGCAATTATTTAATTTTGGAAACAATTAGTATTATATTTAATTACAAAAACATTTATTATAAAACAATATTTTTCTCACATAGTATAACAGTTTCAAATGTTTGAGTTCTGAAATATATATAGATATATATATATATATATATATATATATATATATATATATATAGATATATATATATATATATATATATATATATATATATATATATATATATATATATATATTTTTTTTTTTTTTTTAAATTTATACGTTCATCGAGCAAAGGATGCTTTAAATTGATAAAAAATGACAGTAAAGACAATTGTAATTGGGGTGGGTGATATGGCAAAAATATATATCACGATTTTTTTCAGGAAAGTCATGTTGGTTTTACTATTCTGCAAGTTTCCCTATTTTAAAAACAAAGCCTTACAAGGTAACAAATTATAAAATAAAAAAGCATGGCAGACATTTAGGCCAAAGTGGGCAAAGATAAATCTCTTTGTCATTATTTTATCTTTTGTAATTGAAAAATAAGAACAAAGATACACAATTACGCATAAGATACAAATAAAACAAACAGTGCTGGTTTTTCAGGTATAGTACATGTATTTAGCAGTAGCATTCAAGATACTGAATGAACAAATATATAAAAAAAACTCTTTATACACTTTACAGCAGTGGTTCCCAACCTCGTTCCTGGAGGCCCCCCAACATTTTGCATCTCTCCTTTGTCTTACACACTCAATTCAGGTGTTGGAATCTCTACTAATGAGCTGATGATCTGAATCAAGTGTGTTTGATTAAGGAGACATGGAAAACCTGCAGTGTTGGGGGGCCTCCAGGAACGTGGTTGGGAACCACTGCTTTACAGTATAAATTATACATTGATTCTTGTTAAACCAACTGTATTAAAGTTCTTCAGTCAAGAGCAGTGAGTGTTTGTTCTTTGTTGTTTTATTAACAAATAAAGGGATAGTTCAATAAAAAAAATTAAAATTCTGTCATCATCTCATTTGTTTTAAACGTGAATGAGTTTCTTTCTTCAATTGAACATAAAAGTTATTTTGAAGAATGTATATAACCAAACAGTTGCTGTTCTCCAGTGACTTCTGTAGTATTTTTTCTCCTGTCAATGGGGACCAGCAACTGTTTGGTTGCACACATTCTTCAAAAAAATCTTTTGTGTTCAGCACAAGAAAGTAATTAATATAGGTTTGGGACAACATGGGAGTGCGGAAATAAGGACAAAATTTTAATTTTTGGGTGAACTTTCCCTTTAATGACAAGCGGCAGCATGTTTAGTTCTATTATTCTGCTGTCACCTTAAGACCTGCATGCATCTGGTGTACAGGCACACATCCGTGTTTCTCTGTTTACTTTCACTTTAGACATAACCAACTGTGATTATATCTGGACATTGTGTGTTTTTGACAGTAATGGCACAATCAGACGTGAAAGATAACTTAGTTTTATCTTTTTAGTTTTTTGTTTTTACATATTAGAATGTTTGAACCTTTGAATCGTAGTGTGTATATAAAAATATATCACTTATAGTCCATCACAGGGGGTCATCATCTTTGGGGTTCTTGGCATCTAAAAATAAAAAAAAAGCTGGTCTAATTTAAAAACTGAATAACAAGCTGAATTTACTTAGAAAGAAAGAATGTTTGCGCTAAAACGATTAGCATTGCTGTTTTGTGTATATGTCTGTCCTTTTATATATTTGTCCGTATGCCTTTGCAGGCTCTTTCAGAGAGTAACACATCTTCTCGAGGACTGGCGTATCGGATCTTCCCGTCGTCTTCTTGTCAGTCACCTGAGATCAAACCCAGCGGGCTAGGTGGGAATTACATTTCATTTTTGTTATTTTCATGTAGCAGATCTCTCCTGTCATCAGTCTCATTGGAAAAACCTCTCAAACTCTCATAAATGACCCGTCCCTGTTGACCGTTAAATGCGCTAGTTTCTGTTTAGTGCCAATGACACAGGTGAAGGACCCTTCTCGAGTTTATTTAAATCATGCTGTACCCAGTGCATCGGAAATGTGTCCATGCTGCCAGTAGTGGTCTAAATATGGCTGCTGGCAGGACCTTCTCTGCTATTCTTGTCTATACTGTTTCTATCTCCAAAGAACATTTATGAGGTAACAATGAACACTGTTTTGTAGGCTCGGAGTTGCATAATTTTTAGAGATTGTGGCTAATGTTTTCTAAAGGGGTGGTCACACTACAATTTGAACGTGCAAAATTTTTTCGGACACTGCTGCAAATATGGGCGGGATCAGGATATAACATCAGGCACCAAGGTTTCCCCTCAGTTATCACAACATGGATTCCGATGTCCTTGTTCTGTGTCTTTGCAACGGCGTCGAAAGCATCTTATTATATTTTTCTCTCTCTCTCTCTCTCTCTCTCTCTCTCTCTCTCTCTATATATATATATATATATATAATAGATAAATATAAATGATAAAATGTGTCCACTCTGTCTCTCTCTATCTGTTCCTGTTTCCATTGACACTGCGAACCATGCAGTTTTTTTTATTTGATTTTTATAATCTTTTAAAGATGTATTATATAAAATAGGACGCTGCACTATGGCTAAAATTAGCACTTCCTACATTTTTGAATTTCTGTACAGAGAGGTCACGCAGTGACGTATCGATCTTCTCCTGGTCACACATCTTCACATGATGCGAATTCGCAGGTCAGAGTTCACCAAATTTGAACTTTGGAACGCAGCAAGATCCTACATTTTTCACATGAGCTTGCGTTTCCGGTCTAGCGCATTCACATGCGTATGAATGGAAGTCAATGAAAATAAAAGTGCAGTGTGACCACCCCTTAAAGCTTTATAGCATGATTTGTAGATCACTGATTTTTTTTAACAACATGCATGTTGCATCTGGCATGCCTTTAATTTGAGCTTTTAAACAAGTGCTGTTTTTTCAGTACTGCCCTCTAGTGTCACTCAGTGTTTCACCCTCCTGCACTGGAAATATATTTATGTTCCCAGCAGTTTAACTGGGTTTTCTATATAAAAAATTTCTCTCTATGCCTGGAATTGAGCTTATAGGGATAATTCAGCCAAAAATTAATGTCAAAAATGGGTCAGTGACAAGTAATAGTGTCCAAGAAGACAAAAACTTAAAAAAAATTATTTAATAATAATTTAATAATTGTGAAAAAAAATAAACCATCGAGAAATAACAAACACATTCCAAAGTTAGCCTAGTAGTTATTTTTTAGGGTAAATATTTTATAACTATTATGAATTATTAATTAATAAAATGTTGTATTTTAATTTAAAATGAGCTTGTTATGTTAATATCTACATTTGCATGCAGACTTCATTTGTTTTTTCGAATAATTATAATATTTTAACATTTATTATAATATAATAATATAATTAATGTAATAATATATTTACTTATTAATATAAAAAAAATATTATAAAAAATATAAAATTAAATTAAAAATAATTTATAGTAATATTTATAATATTTTAATAATATTCT
This sequence comes from Cyprinus carpio, assembly GCF_018340385.1. Classification (NCBI taxonomy): domain Eukaryota; kingdom Metazoa; phylum Chordata; class Actinopteri; order Cypriniformes; family Cyprinidae; genus Cyprinus; species Cyprinus carpio. The sequence goes on along the minus strand of NC_056596.1, from coordinate 20,828,799 downwards.
GAAAAAAATATATATAAAAGATTACGCTAAACTACATTTTTTTTTTTAAAAACATGTCATCTTTTTTGACAGTTGTATTATCCTGGTATTTTTGACTTCATGCCCTAAGAAATATAAGATGTCAATTTTAATTCAGAAATGTTTTAGAACAGATCATTTAATTTTGGGGTGAACTATCCTTTTAACTTCTTCAAATGAGAAGCGGCATGTTCACTAACCACTACTAACCGTCCCCCCCAACCACTGCACCCCACGGTCTCCCTCCGCTCCCACACGCAGGCCCCCAGTGTGCAGGCCTCTTCAGTGCCTCCTTCCCCAATCTGAAAGACCTAGCTCGAGTTCCCCGCAAAAAGCCCTCCTCACTCAGGAATCTGTCTTTTCAAACCGGTATGTCCCAAACACACACACACACAGGGTTATGACGTACTTCATTACAACATTCCAGCAAACGATTCTTCTGAATAACTTACTGATATTCCCATTTTACTTAATAGACACTCAACCACACTAGCAATATTCAATATTCCCTTCTTGTATACTATCTACTATATCCTAGTGGCTGTATTTTTCAGCATACTTCATTTAAAATGTTCTTGAAATTTTAGTCATTACAAATAAAGGCATTACGCACAACAGGAGCTGTTCCTAAACCATTTGTGCCTAGCTGTTTATCAAGGTCTCGTTTAGGAAAATTAGGTTGCCATGGTTACTGAATAATGTTATAACTAATCATTTGTCACCTTTGCTACCTCCAGACTGCTTATTTGCATGCTGCATGTGTATGTAGTAAACAAACATTTGTTTCATAATTTGCTAAATTGCACAAATGAGCAAGCTATTTTATGCAAAAGGGAAACATTTTAGTGTCCTGCGACAGTTCTAAAAAATGTGTTTTGATGGTTTGCGATGGATAATATCCATGGCAACACAAATTATTGCTTTTACTGCAGTCTCTAAAGACTCATTGAATAACTCTGATATTATGATTATTTTCAAAACATTCATTGGAAATTGCACTCTAATTTCCAGCATTCAATGGCAGCGCATGCATTTCTCTCTCAGTATCAAATACACTATTTCAATTACATTTTGAAATTAATTATGTATTATAATATTTATTATTATTTTATATTTATATTTGATATTTGATATTTATGATTATAATAATATTTGTTGTTAATAATAATAATAGTTTATAATAGAACTTTCTCCTCTCACTCCATAGTGGCATTAACAGTTTTGTCCACAAGGTGTTGCTGTGTCTCTGCGATATAGAGGATTACCTTGTGTGAGAAAGACATTTGAAATAGCACTCAAAATACTGCCATGTCATGCTGCATCCAAAAGGACGCTGTAGCACAGAGAATGCTGGGTAGTTTGACCATCTGTTGTTTTTGAGTTTCTCAGTCTCCACATTCAAGGGCAACATCTGGCCCCACTGTTACTTTTACCTGCTTGTTATTGATGGCTTTATGAGGAACAGAAACGATTGCATGATGGTGGGAGCATTAAAAATGCTGGTAGTTTTGAGTAAAAGTGAAAGCTCATGAGGGGCACAGTGACACGAGTAATGCCGAATGCCTCTTTTATCTCCTCAGAGCTGCTCTCTATGCCGGCAGTAAAGAGATTTTCTGTCTCGTATGCCAGGCATCCGACTAATGGTACATTTGGAGCTTTCAAGTCCGTGTTTTTTTTTTTTTTTTTTGAGACTCTCCTGCATGCCTTCTGCTGTTGCTTCATCGTAGTCTTTGTAATCTAGCACCATTTGTGATTTTTTTTTAATTAATTAATTTCATAAATCGGTTCTTCACTTTTCATTTAGATTCACAAGACACACCCATCTTAATTCATTTCTTCCTTCTGATTGGCTAGATGCATGGGTTGTGTACTGAATATATCTCTCTTGATATATTGCTGTTTGTGTGGAAAAATGTCTGAACATCTTTCATGTTGATCCACTTGATTCAGAAATGGTTAACCCTTCCACCACCATTACAGCTTTAATGATCACATGGCATATGCATTATTTTAAACGCATCAAAGTAGACATCTTCCTTGCAAAAAAAATCATTCTTAATCAAATTATTAAATTATTTTTATATTCAGTAAATGTGTTTTGTTTTCAGGATATTTCTATATTTTAACTGGAAAACACCAAAAATACTGAGTTATTTATTTGTATTTTTAATTTTTTTTTTGCAGTGTTTGTAATTTATTAAAGCCCACTTTTGCCAGTGGGTATGATGGTTACACCTCACTCTTTGCATGGTGGTCATAGATGCTAATGGGATGAGGCTTAATTATTGTTTTATATTGATCTTGGTTGAAATGTAATTTATGAGAATGATGTTTTTATTTTTATTTTACCAAACTTGTTTATGTATGGATGGCATCACGTTTGCATGATCTTACTGATTGTTTCTTTTTATACACATCTTGTTAAGTAGAAGCTGAAATGTACGTTTCAAAGCTTCAATTAGTATATACCAAGTGTTTGACTTACAAGTGTTTGTCTTACATTTTTAGACTTTTGCGAGTAGTTTAAGATGATCATTATATTCACATTCATAAGTTTGCTCATGAAGCAAGTCTGTTGTTGAAGGACCAAACCCTTATAAAATGATGCAAATGTTTAGCACAAGGCGTTTGTGAATGTGGGCGTCACTGTAGGGATTCGAGTTCAGATGGGTTTTGATGAAGGTTGAAGTGTTTTTCTCTACACACTACAGCCTAAGGAAGAGTTGAAATGATCAAACTCTGCTTATTTCATTTGGGGGGAGTTTTAATGTTATAAAACTCTGCTTATTTCATTTGACAGTTTTTCCTATTAACATGTTGTCACATTTTTACCAACCTAGCATATTGTAAAGCCAGAGGAAGATTCTCTATTTATATGCTGTCAGCAGGAATTAAAAAAAATCCAGTGAGTTAGGTTTTTAATTGTGATCAGAACTGCTGCTCTAATGGATGATTCAGTTGAACTTTTGACCTACTATTAATTTCTACTCCTCTAGTGAGAAAAAAACCCTCCACAAATCTTAAGTCATGTAGTATACTGTTAAGTTATCAAATTTTTCAGTTAGTAATTACAGCAGATGCAGCCTGCTTTTTTTATTTGACAAAATCTTTAATAGGTTTTGCACTGTTGATGTCAGTTATTTTATTTATTAATTTTGTAATTTATCATTATTATTTATAGAATTATTATTAATTTTTGTAATTTGACATCAATAGCATTTTTATTTAATTAGTTTATTTATATTTAACTGTTATATTTTTATTAATTGTCATTTAATCAATGTGGCGCTGTTGATGTCTTTTTTCAATTTTTGCTGTAATATATTATTTAATTACTATTTATTTAATTATTATTATTATTGTCATTTAATTGTGCTGCTTTTTCAAGCTAAAAACAGGCATTATTTTTAATTACAAATTATTATTTATTTAAATAATTTTTATTATTGACATTTATTTGGGCTGCTTTTTCAGTCTAAAATAAATTAGCCTACAGTATATTCTCATCAGTGGTGTACTGCACATCTGTGAGGCCCCCTGCAAAGAACAAGATGGGGCCCCTCCCATCAGCAGTGATGTCATGTATGAAAATGTACGCGTGCCTCACGTATTTTGCAGTGTCTCGAACAATACACGACATTCCAGAAACATGGCGCTCTAGTCAAAAGAAGTTTAAAAGTTAAAAAAAGAGACCTTAAGTTTTTTTTATTCCTGTTCCCCTTGTGTTTTTGTGAATGCCTTTTAGAATGTCCTGCGATGGGTCCCCTGCAGGGGTGTCTCGTACGCCACTGATTCTCACTAGACTCTATATACTCACTATGTTATGAGACTTCAGGAGTGTTTGCATGCACTGTGAAACCTAATCTATCCAAATGTTTCATTCAAATACAAATAGCATAAATTAAACGTTTGTTGGAAATGCAAATAGCTCTGTTTAATCTTTAGGCTCTGTTCGGAGAGTTTGCTTATTACATTGACTCTAATTGCACTTTGGTTGCCTCTGAAAATAGTTGTAGGTCCTGACAAAAACTAATTACATTCATTTCAGCTCATTAATTGTATGTTGCTGAGTCACTGTGGCAAAAACATCTCAGCAGGGGTTGAGGCAGTGGATCCTCATTGCTGTGTGCTGCAGTGGCCTCTCCTTCCTCCTTCCTCCTCCTCCTCCTCCTCCATCTGTCATCCCTTTGTTCCCCCTCAACCTGCAATGTTTAGTTCCCTCCCGAATCCTTTGCTTCCCTACGGCCCACACTATCCCTCCTCTATCTCTGCCACATCTTTGCTTACCTCATCCCTCTCCCTCCTGTCCTCCTACTCTGCCTCCTCTTCCTCCTGTTACTCAGTATTTTCCTTCTGATACTCAGTGGATTTGACTTTTTCTGCTTGTGAATCTGACTCCCTATTCTCAATAGTTAACTAAACAATTAACAAACAAAAACAGTTTATTTTTTAATTGTAGTAATATAAAAGTATGTATTTATTACAAATGAGAAATTACTAGTAATTTTAAAATCTAACACCACTCCTTACTTATTTCTTCCCCTCTACTTTCCCAGAATTCCTGTGCATGTACCTGTACTTTTTTTTTTAAATTACAGTGTAACTTTATTTATTCTTAAAAAAATTACAAATGAGAGATTTATAGAACTTTTCCTCTGTCTTCCCAGAATTCCTTTCCTCAGACATTTGTTATGCTTCTCTGTTGCTAACCTTCTCCTCTTGCATCCATTCAGTCCTTTTTGTCCTCCTTTCATTCTTTCTCTCCCGTAGAGCTCTTAGATGGGCATCAGGTGGTAAAGCTGTTAGCTGGGCTCTCTGCTCACCCGGCTCTTCTCCACCACCTACACCGCTGCTCCTACCACCTCCGCCTGCTCCGTGCTGGCCAGAAACCCCCAGAATGCCTCTCTGGTCAGCCCCCTTGTCACTTACCTTATTTTTGGTGTACACGTGCAACAAAGTTTGTGATGCTTCAGCGTATGCCAAAGTGTTAGAATTATCTGCTCTGCTCTTTTATCTGACTTCTTGCTTTTCTTCACTCAGTGGCCTTTCTTTCTGGTGTGTAACATCTCATAACCTCTTTTCTTACCGCATGCCTGTACATATGGCTTGGTGAATGTGAAGACCACTTGCTTATGTTAACTTCTGCATAGAGTAAGTATAATGCTTGAATGAAGCCATCTTACACCTTTTTACATGTTTATTAGAGTAACTTATTAGAGTAGACAATGAGGCCTGTAGTTACATTTATTATTAATGAGGCCTGTGACTGTCCCATAGACTGCCAAGTAAATAACAGTGTCAAGGTCCATAAAAGATATGAAAGTCATCTTCAGAATACTCCATCTCTATTCTGACGACGACTTTCATACCTTTTATGGACCTTGACACTGTTATTTACTTGGCTTTTACGGGTTTGGAACAACATGGGGGTAATTTTCCTTTTGGGGTGGAGTATCCCTTTAACAATGGTAAAATCAATGTAATGCATGACCTCCAGTGGCATATGCTTTTTATGAAATGGTAGAACCTGGATTATGCTACTGATGTTCAATTAAACATTTATATGGCTTTTATACAGTTACAAAGGATTTCTGTTTCAAATAAATGCTGTTCTTTTGAACTTTGTATTCTTCAGGGAATACTTAAAAAAATGTATCATGGTATCCAAAAATTATATATATATATATATATGCTGCTTAATATTATATAATATACATATAACACAGTTATGTAACCTGTGTAAGGAACATGAAAGTGCATCAGACATTGCTTATGCGCATAATTCATTCTAAGGTTTTGTATTTTAATGAGTGAATCATAGTGTTCTGGTGGGTCTGGAATTAAAAACAGTTTTTATTGCATGTAGATCTTACCATATGGTGTGTACAAACTGCATGACAAAGCAGCCTGGCACACGTTATTTCAGTAGAATTAAACAAATAACATCATCCAAGCTGTATGCTGTTATAGCTCTCACACATAAGGATTCGTTCATAAATCAGGACTAATTTGTTCACAGATTCAACTCGCTAACTGAATGACCTGCTTGCAAAAGTTCTCAAGTTACCATCTATTACCAGCTATTGTAAAGGACAGACAAGAACTACAGTGCACTTTGTTTAAGAGATTAAAAAAAAGGTTTTATTTTAAGAATATGCTAATCTTATTATATAAAGTGCTGAATTAAACTACCTCTGAGTAACCATGTTTTTTCCCTCATAATTAAACTAAGAAAGTGCACTGCTTCCATTTACACATTTTCTCTATAATCATCTAGTTCCATTACTGCTAACCTAAACGCATTAGCAAACGAAGACATAATTAAATCCATTTCAATATACTAGAGACATTAAAATGTGTCTCTCAAGCATGGCACTTGTTTTTCAAATGAAAGTTTCTCTAATCTTTTTATTGGTTATTTAAACGTGTAAAGCTCCTAATTGTTTTATTAGTCTGCAGCAGTCCGTCTTAATTCTCTCAGCATTAAACTGATAATGCCTTGCAAACGAGATGCAAAACACTTTGTTAGTGGACCAACGTTCTAGAACTTGTTCATTTTCGTCCAATTAATTGTGAAGATACTAATGTGTCACAAGCCAACATGATACAATGCAATTCCAGTTGCATCATGGTGCATCTCTTGAGATTTTAGGCTGCTAAAACAATTCTGGATTCCCAGTGTCTAAATGGTGTTGGGTGATGTTTGTATGGCCATACTGTGCTTGTAGGTCACATGAGGTTGACTTCATGCTTTTGTTGTGTATTTCATGTACAAGAGCTCAGAAAGTGTTCATAGGGAATCTGTAATGATGAGTTTGTGTTTTGGACCATGTGTTGGTGCAGGGTTTGAAGGTTGCTCCTTGGTGCCCTCCATCTATCCACTGGAGACACTGCACAACTCACTGTCCCTCAAGCAGGTGGACGAGTTCCTCACGACGTTGTGTAAGAACGGGAGCGAGACACAATTTAAGAGGCTCAAATGTAAGTGGACGAATACTTTCACATTCATTATTACACTTGATTGTCATGAAATCTAATTTATGAGGACGTTGATCACATTTGCATCAAAGCTATAATTATTTACACTGAACGGACACCAAACGCGTGTAGTAGTTATAAACTGCTTGAATTGCCACTTACATTTAAAATAGGTCTTAGCATTTAGGTTTTTTTTTTTTGAGATCAACAGTTCCATAAATAACCTTTAACATCCATAAAACCTTTCCAAAAATGGTTCTTCTGTGGCATCTCTGTAAAAGAACCTTTCTTTTTAAGAGTGTATATTCTTTTCTTTTCTCTTTAGCCCTGTCTGCCATGTTTGAGAGCCACTCCCAGCCATCCATAGATGTTGATAATCAGGAGACGCCAATGTCAACCCCGGTCCAGAACCAACCAGCTGCACAGTCTCTCTGGTGTGAGTATACATCACTTTATCATCATGTACACTCACTGGCCACTTTATTAGGGACACCATGCGTGGACCTTCTTTTGCCTTGAGAACTGCCTTAATTCTTCATGGCAACAAGGTGCTGGAAACATTCCAGAAAGATTTTGGTCCATATTGACATGATAGCATCACACAGTTGCTCTAGATTTGTCGGCTGCGCATCCCTGATGCGAATCTTCCATCACATCCTAGAGGTGCTCTGTAGGATTGGGATCTGGTGACTGTAGAGGCCATTTGAGTGTAGTGAAGTCATTGTCATGTTAAAAAAATTAGTTTGACACAATTTTGAGCTATGTGACAGCGCGTCTGCTGGAAGTAGCTATGGTCAGAAAGGGATGGACATGGTCAGTAACAATAGGGGTTTTGCGCAAATTACTTAAGATGCCTTCAAAAATTATCATAACCAATGTCCATCACATATGCATACCTCCACAGTACTTTTTCAGTAGGATAAGGCACTTTGAGGGCACATGAACCTCATATTTGGTGCAAAAAGTAGTTAAGTTGTCAGGTTTATTCTGGTTTTTAGCTCTGCCATTTAGATGATTACTGTTGGCATTTAATGCCGCACAGTGTCCCCCGGGAGTTTAGTGATTTATATTCAGTCTGTGGCTTTAGGAAAAGCTTTCAGTTAAAATCTAGGTTGCGTTTGTCACTGCGTTGTCTGCCACTTTGTAACCCATTTACTATAATATTGTTTGTGAAAGTGGGGCCAGGGACATGCTGGAAGACAAACGTATCTTCAGATTAATAGTGTAATTGTTCTATTCTATGAGGTTCTTTATGTAGAACAAAACAGCAGGATATCTGTTTATAAATGCGGTCACTAAAATGATGATATATGAAATAAATACTAAGAACAGGTTCTGGTTTGGCTGTATTTATTATGTGTTTTAAAGATTAATTTTGATAATAAAAAATGTTTCTTGAGCACAAAGTGAGCATATTAAAATTTTTCTGAAGGATCATGTGACGTGACAGAAGGCTGGAGTAATTTTCAGCTTTGAAATTACAACAACAAATTATATTTATAAATATAGTGTACTGTATTTTACTGTATTTTTGACCAAATAAATGCAGCCTTGGTGACCATAAAAGCAATAACATTTTACCGACCCCAAACATTTGAAAAGTAGTGCATTTGGTAAAAATGACTTAATTTAAAAAAAAAAATGTTTCTTTTTAATGAAAATATTTTTTTCAATTAAGATTACACGCCATTTTATTCATAGTAAATTTGATTAAATCAATGAATATGACATTGCTACATTTAAAGGATATTTTTTGTTAAGACAAAAAGTAGAAATAAAAAAATTCTAAAAGACAAGGACATTAACTGTGTGTGTTTATGTGTGCAGACACCAGCAGCCCTCCCAGTACCGTATCCAGTGCCGGGTCCTCGTCTCCATCTGTAGCAGAGCCCTCATCCAACATCAGATTCAACAGCAAGTAGATCTTGGAAACAGTTTTTGCTCTTGCATCACTTTTGCAGTATCTCTTTAAAGGATCGAGGTTAAGATTGATACTGTCCTAGTTATCTACAAAGCTGCTAATATTGTACTATCTGCACTTCTGCCTAAACAATACCGAGCCTCTTTGGCTGAGATTCAGCTGATAGTTTGATCTGTCAGCTAATACAGCTCTGAAACCAGTAATTAGCTCTTCTGCTGTACTTATGAGCTCCGGTGGAGAGACAGAGACATTACCGACAATAGTAATTGTCTGTGCAACTTTTTTTGTCACCCTACAGAGTAATGCAACTCAAATAAATTCTCAAAGGAGCACACAGACCAATGAGTCCACAAAAAATGTTTAATCATTCAGATCAAGATTGCGTAATTTTTAATTTTACCACTTTTTTTTCAGTTTGTGTATATTAGAATTATTTTATATTTTTTTAGATTCTTTTTTTGATCACATGATTTGTTTTTGAATGAAATTTAAATGAAAATTGCTGTATTTTTATTGTATGAAATGCAAAAGGTATTGTTTGAGAATGATTAAAGGGATAGTTCACCTAAACATGAAAATTCCGTCATTTATTCACCCTCATGTCGTTCCAAACCTGTATGAATCTATTTCTTCTTTTGAACACAAAAGAAGATATTTTGAAGAATGTGGATAACCAAACAGTTGACGGTAGCCATTGACTTACATAGTATTTTTTCCCCTAAACTATTAAAGTGAATGGCTATGTCAAATATTTGGTTGTTAACATTCTTCAAAATATCTTCTTTTGTGCTCAACGGAAGAAACTCATACAGGTTTGGAGCAACTTTAAGGTGAGTGAATAATGACAGTATTTTAATTTTTTGGGAGACCTGTCGCTTAAAACGAGCTGCAGTAGACCTTTCAAGAATGTTCAGCTGTTTGCAATCTGCTGTTGTGTTTACTCTGTAAAATTTAAAGTATATTTAATATTAGAGACTTAGATTACTTAATAAAATTGCTTTACAAGTGTCTTTGTGATATTTTTTTCTAAACCTTTCAGCTTCAAAGTATACCAAATCACTGTGAGTTATACCTGGTGCCATTTGTTATTCTCTCCGACCTAATTGAGGTTTTGAAATTCAATCTGTGGTGTGAATGAGTCTCAAAAGAGTGATGCAAAACAATAATGATGACTCATGCTTTGCCCTCAGCTGTGCTGCTGTGTTGCTATAGTGACGGATTTTCATCCTTATTGACTTCAACTGAATGAGTGCCTGGTGTGTGAAGACAGCGAGTCATCCCAGGCAGCCTGCGTCCTAAAAATGAAGTCATACTGTGCTGTTAGCTTGTTTTCATTCATGTGAGGACAAATATGCCAAATGTCCAGCGGCTATTTTCCCACAAGGACAGGTTTTGAAGTGAATGATATTGTGCATATTCTCTTAGCCTAGTTTGAATTGCATAGTAGCTGCGTAATTCATTCATTTCACAATTGATGTGCCATATAAATTCTGACAGGTTACCGAGAACATTAATCAAATTGAAATATCTTAAATTGCTTCCACCTCTCTGCCCTAAAATCTCGCCTGCTGGTAATATAAAATCGTCATAGCAACCAAGAGGCCTGTTATCCGTGACGGTGAGCTGGCGAATTAAGAAGTGTGTCATCGGCCGGTGCTCAGAGAGGCTAACAACCACTTCAGCTCCTGTCAAAAGATTTCGGAAAATGTGTGTGTTGCTGTGGACGCTCAGTTAGCATGAGGTAAGTTAAGGTCAGTGTTAAAGGAAAGTAGGAGAAACTGTTCAAATGACTGTTCTAGTTTCAAACATCTATCAACAGTAACACCACAGATTTCCTCAGAAAAAAAGGGCTCTTAAACAAAAACACGCACAATGCATGGTGACTGGGGTAGGCGTATCGATCCTGAAGTATTGATATATCGATAATGATTATAGGCTGTAAAAAAAACATACTGATGCGAGTATCGAAAGTATCAATACTTAAATAAAAAATATTGATACTAAAGTATTTTATTTACCAGTGATTTTGTTTAAAGGGGTCATCGGATGCCAATTTTCTACAAGTTGATATGCTTCTTTAAGGTCTTAATGAAAAGTCTGTAACATAGTTAGGTTAAAATTTCTCAGTGGTAGTGTAAAAAACTAATTTTTATTTTACCCCATCAAAAACAGCTCTTTTCAGAGCAAGCCGTTTTGTAGCATTTTCCTTTAAATGTTAATGAGCTCTGCTGACCCCGCCCCTCTCTTCTGAGCCGCTCTCAGAGAGACTGTTTACTTTAGTGCAGTCATTGTGAAACTTGCTAATTAGCATATTATTAGGAAAGGCGATTTCCAAAGATTCATTAAAAAAAACGTATGCAAATTTTTTCTGTTGGTGAAACTGGACCATGAATGATTTGTGCAAACAGACACATTTAGGTAGATCAGGGCGTATTCCCTTCAAAAACAAAGGTAATCCACTGCGTCTTCAGTGGCTCAGATATCGGGAGTAAATGATGACTGCTATGTTCATTATTACATCCAACAACAGAGCACCTCAATCGCTTAGGAGTCATTCTTGTCTACATCTGCTCCAGCGTGGAAACCACGAAGGACTGATGACAGCTCACTCAGGGCGAGGTCTAAGGTAAGACACCAGTCCAGTCTTTGCTGAAACATTGCTGCTGTCAATCAAACTATCGTGGGAGGGGCCTGTATGTGTGACGTCACAAAGACAGGCATCTGAGATCGGCTCGATTTGAGGATGTGGTGTAGATTTTAGTAGATTAAAAAAAACACTGGGTGGATCTTTATCATTTTAGGGTGGTTGTGTCAGAGAACATTAAAAAAAACATGTTTGGGTTATTTCACAATAAATAAACTGAAATTGTAGCCTACATAGTTTTTTGTGCATTGTACATTTATTTAAATTGAATGTTAAAAGTTCATATTGATCATGTTCTCTTCTGTAATCTTAGTATAAATCAAGCACTGTCAGAATAAAAACATTGCATTGTATGCATGCAACAGCCTGTCACTGGAAGTCCCTTAGGAAAATGAGCCATAGTTTTACTAAAGTGACCAGTTCAACTATAGCATTTGTAGATTTCCATGGTTACCACCACAGTAAACATATTTTAACCATGTGTAAACAAAAATATAAACCTAATAAGTTGCAGTTAAGGCATATTGAATGTTAAAATGCGTAAATATAAAGTTTAGTGGATATCATTACCTATTTTACTCTTAGTAATTTAATAAATTTCATAATTATATGAATCGATATCGATGATCCTAGCCTTTAAAAGTATCAGTATCGTAAATGGTATCACCCATCCCTAATGGCGACTGTAGAAAGCAAAAGCCAAATCCCGGACATTTTGGGCGATTTAGAAATCCTGGCTGGACGCATTTTTTTTTTTTTAGGTCTGAATACATTTCTGGAAAAAACAGGACATATGGTCACCTTAGCGTTACCATTTATTTTCTTTACAGGGAAATTGATTTTTAACTATAACTTATAAACCTATAAATACAGACCTGTTGTGAGCTCTCTCATGTTGTTAATCAATGGTATATGCTTTTGTTGAAGCCATCTGTTCGCGTTATTTCATTTTTTTTTTTTTTTTTTTTTTATAAATAATCAAGTTTAACAGTGGAATTTGATGAAAAATCATGCAGAAACTTCCACCAATCAGAGTCACAGGCAGCAAATTGTGCCAAAAGAGCTCAGCCTCTCCCATGAAGCAGCAACTTTCATTAACAACTTATATTAAAATATAATTACTTTTTTGGCTACAAATAAAAGCTTGTAATGTTGTGATTCACCTCATAGCTGGTTGGTTTGATTCATGGCTTATAATATTTTAAGGAAGACTTATAACCACTTTTGTTGCTAACCAATCAGAATCAAGTATTTTTTTAATCAGGCTTATTTATTGTTTTGAGATCGACCATTTAGTTTAAATATTGTATTTTGGTCGACAGTCTGTCTGACAGGTGTATGAAATAATAAAAAATAATAATAATGAAGAGGTCCACACAGAAAGAGTTTTCCAAATGTTGATGTTTTTTATTGATGATCACCAGGATGGTTCCCTTTACAGTAAATCAGCAGAAATCTACTTTTGCATTGAGCTTTTAGAGACAGAATGTTGAATATTGCACTAAAGAAGAGAACTAAGATTCATACAGCGCCAAAGAACGAGGAAATATCACAGCATCTTCTCGACAACATCTTAGGGCAAACAGAAGCCAAGCCCAATAATATATGCATATTTCAGTACCATAAAGACAATTAGCTTCAAATATATCTTCTTAAAATAGTTTTAATTCTGATTATTAAACAATTACATTCAGGAGTATAACTAATAAGGTCACATGCAAAGATGGATACGTATACATGACATGGCTAAATGAATCCATCACATCATGATGCATTTGATGTAGAATGAAATAGAGATTCATAGAGGTACTTTAAGCAGTCTTTTTATCTTTAGGAAAGTAGAATTACAATGACCATAGAACTTTCTTAAAAGAAAGCATTTCACATAAATGAGCACGTCAGCTATTTTGATTTATGTACAGGTTATGCCATATGTTTTGATTTCTATTTTGGCTTTTTTTCATTGTAAAGGAGGAAACCTCAATGCTATAGTGTATTCCATTTTCAGTGTAGTAGTTGTGAAACAGCCATCTGCAAACCAAAGTTTCTAAATCTTATTTTCAAGAGATTTATGTATCTGTACTAAAATCAGCAACAGCTGAACATGTAATATTTTTGTCATGAGTCACTCATGATCTTAGCCAGTTCTTTCGGTGACCCATTTTCTGAGGTTTACTGTTCCATGTGCATATTTTGCTAGTTCTTTGTTTTGTTCAAGCAGCATCCAGCGAAGCAACTTTTACATTCAAAATTATCAGCTAAATTTAGTGCATTCATCTTTATCACAAAACTAATTTTGTGTAAAGAAATCACAGCTATTCAATAAGACCATATAGTACTTGTTACTAAGGCCAGGTGTTTGAAATAAAACTCTCATGTTTTAAAATATGAAAATATATCCAAACCATATAAGGTAGGCTACAGTACAGATTCAGCCCATTTTAACAATCCTTCTAGCAAAAAAATAAAAGAATTTGGTCTCAGTGTGGGTTTGCGTACATCATTGGAATTGGGCATGACTTTGCGAATAATTCTGTATCTAACTAATAAACTAGTATAATCTTTAACGTCACCTTGTTTTTTTTTTTTTTTTTTTTTTTGAGGCCCTAGGCCTAGTTCTTAGGTTTTGACCACCACTGCTAAACTGTGAGTTCTCAGCTAGTAAAAGTACACAAAGACCCTGTCACTCTGACCATCTCAAAGACAACTTTTCTAAGAGAACTTAAATCTATATTCAAATGACACAAAATTAAGTATGTTGCAATGCATAATACTGACTTTTACAAAACAAAATAAAAAAATAAATAAAACCAAGACAGACTAAAAACAAACCACTCACTGTGAATATACTGGATTAGGGTTAAGGATGCAGTGTTTCAGAGCTTATTTTGGAATAGTGTGAATGATGGCACTGCTGCCTTGAAAACAAAGGTTCTTTTAAGGACAAAACAATTGTGCATTTACCAGTGAGGCCTTGATTTTTTGCTATTGAAGATACTGTTCACAATGTAACTGAAGATGTAGAGCTACTGTCAAATCAAGACTATTTTAGTTCCAAAGGCATTCTAAAGCCAATGACAGATTGCTAATGTTTTTCTTGCCTCCAGTGCAAACAGAAACACTAATTGTTAGCTTGTTTGTAAATGATACTTCAGTTTAGGTTGAATTCATATTTTTACTATTTGTAAAGATATAAGCCATAAAAATGCCCATTAATGCATACTGATTCTGGCAACAAAAGTCAAATCTTAAACTGTTCCTGTTCTAGAACTTTAAGTGCATTTGTTCTCAATAACTGACCTCCATAGAATTTGATTTAGATAATAACTAGTTAAAGATGTTCTTGATCACTTCATCAGACCAAAAAACAAATGTTGATCAGTCATTTTAATAGATTTTTTTTTTCAAATAAATTAAAATGTTACTTATTTACATGATGCCTACTGTACCTACCAAACTGACTTCATTTTAGAAAAGTGCAATTGTACATGTAATGTAATCATTATTAATGCCTGCTTTTTTATATAATACTCAAACTTCTTAGTCAATTAAAACTTTATTAGCGTAAATCTAAAGAAGTAAGGCTATAAAGAATTTTGAATTTTCGCTAATCCAAAATAAATCTGTTAGTACACATATTTTTGTATGTGTGTGTGTGTGTGTGTGTGTGTGTGTGTGTGATGACTTAACATTTTCTTTGTCAAACAACACGCAAAAGGCACGAGGGTAACCCTCACTGTCTGCTCTCACAGCAACCATGAAACAAATATTCAATTCTATTGATTAGTCGCTCTGTAACAAATGTCTCTACTGCTACATTTTAATATATAGTGTAATTTCCACCACCAGTTTCCTTTCAAACAAGTTAAACCTAAAGTGCTTGTGGGTCAGAGAATCTTAGGTTGGGGGAAAAAATCAGGTCAAGCATATCAGCAACGCACAAACAAAACATTCAGCATGTCACAAGTCTGAATCCTCTACTCCAAAATATATGACAGATTATTTGAAGCATTATTGGCATTGTTGGTTTTAAAGTGGCAACATTTATATTTTCACTAAAGCAACAGAACATCATGTAATTGGCAAAAAAAATACCATTTCCATTTGACTCTAACAGTGGTCTACTCGATTTATGAGCAGACTGTATTTAAACTGCTCGTTATTAGTCTGCTTTGCAAAAGAGATCTGGACCCCAACAGATCCCCACAACAGATCACTAGATTAATATACCTACAAAGTTTACTCCAAGCTAGAGAGCATCATGCTTTAGTACAGTAATTGCAATACTGAGAAAACACTAAACTGTTATTCTTTCTATAACCTTTTGCATTCTATAACCTTGATCACATGATCGAATTAGAGCTTAGTCAACCAAAATATGTCATATCAGTGGGTTAGTGGTTTGTCAAGATGTCATCTACTTTGCTTTATTCTTAAAAGCATGTATATATACATGTACAGTCTTCCCTACTATCACATTATTGAGATAAAACTGCAGGATTGCTTAGATGTTTGAATAGAGAATTATCCATCTTTTGTCACCTAAGCGACACAAATCTTGGATTATGTTTGATTTTGTAAATCAGCATTTGAAAGAATTGAGATTTGGCACAAATCTGCGTTGGATTAGCAATTTAGAGTACAGTTTTTTCTTTCTTCACTCTATCTGCTAGTATGTTATCTATGAGCCTCACTTTGACCGTAGCTCACAAGGCAGCTACTCTGAACTTTTTATGTTTTTATGTTTGTTCTCATAGGTTGTTTCTTCAAGGCCTTGTGACCTTATGTTTAGAGTATGTTCTGCTGGACAACTTTGTCTATATGTGGTACATGTGCTAAAATTGATGATTATGGATGCAGAACATGAATCAGATAATGAATTAACCAATTCACAGAGGGCTTTTTTGTGCTTTGAATTCAAATTACAGGCAGGATAAAATCTTGGTCTCTAAGTTATGTTAAAGAATATGAGAAAACTCAATTTGCAATGCAACTTTAGCCTACTTGAACATTACATTATTATTTCATAACAGCTAGCTAGTGAACATTCAGTTTTCTGCCAAAGCCTTGCAGATGCAATCAAAAATGTACAATAGATTCAGGACCAAAGCTTATAATAAAGTCCTTTGACAGCACTAGGATTTTGTTGCATTTTTGAGGATTAGAATACAAACTATAAATGGCAGCAGATGGAAGGTTGTGGGTGGAGCAACTCATCTAAACCAAAAAAATTAGAAATGAATGAGGAACGAACGAAAAGCGCTAAATAGAAAACCAATTCAAAATTCTATTTTGCAGGCTGGAAAAGATTCATCCTGCATGACCACTGTGCTGCTGCTGGCCAAGACCATTATATTCAGGTCCTGCTGTTTCTCATGGGTCTGCTGATACCAGTCCCGGGTTACCTCTGTGTCATGTGTTGGGATTAAAGTGACCTAAATGAGAAGAAGATGGTCAGATGAAATGCAGTGTTCTACTTGCAAATAAGACCTTAGGACAGGGGTTTCAATTATTACATTAAACATGGATTGAATTAATATATTGAGTGCAATATATATAATTTTTTTTAATATTACCTAGTACCCCCCTTGTGTCCCTAGACCCCTGTTTGAAAACCCCTGTTCTAGGGGATTACAACAACAAACATACAGACTCATCCATATATTTCATTTTACTGTAAAGTCAAATCATACCTGGAGATTATTGCCCCATTGTGCTTTCCCTTCTAGAAGTGCATCTAGAACTGCACGGCTGGGTTCACCACTGCCTGGGTCATTTCCACTGATGACATAGTATGCTGCTCGCACTCGCTTGAAGAACTCTTGGTCGACATTTTTAGCACTGCAGTGGTTGGGAATGTAAGCTAGATCGACATAGATGGGTGGTCCAGGTGGAGTCCCAGCGCTGGATTTCAAGTTGGAGCCTAAAAGTATATACCATTGGTTATTTGCATGTGTGGTTTAATGAAGAACCATTGCTGTGCAGTTGAGATATTTGTCTGGCTTACACTGATAATTCTTCCATGTAATGATTGATTGCCAGTAAACAGACAACATTTAAAAATCTGTACTAGTTTGTCTAAATAAATTAAAAACAAAGCACTAAAAACAAAAATCTGTTATTTTAAATGCTAAAAGTGAATTTAGGTATCACAACATTATAATGTACAGTATGAAAAAGGATGTTTATTTTACTTTTAACAGCAAAAATTACTTTTAACAGTATTCAATTGTGTGTTTGAAGAATTAATTGAAGTGAGTGTTACATTACAGTGAAGATAATTTAAAAGTAAGTAAAGGTAAATTAGCATGCGCAATTAAATATCCAATATTGGCTAATAAATTATTAAAATCTGTAATATCACTCAGAAACCAATATGGTACTAATGTGTCATGCATCCTTGATGTTTGCACCTGCATTACTCTTGACGCCATTGACCAATCCTCTTCCTGGGTTGTAGATGTCTCCCCTGGATCCCTGTGTCTCAGACATTTTGGACAAATGAAAAGTCTTCTCTGAATCTTTTCTTTTAAGATCATGAGGTGAGGAGTCTTTGGATGTCTGCTTCACAGGGGTAGTAGATCTCCTGCTTTTTGCATCTCCCTTACGTGCCGGCGATGCAGACTTCCCTAGTGTCTTCCTCAAGCCTCTATTTGTTTTAAGGTCCTTCTTCATTGGTCGTTCTGTGTGGGTCTGGCCATTAAGAAGGGCCTCTGGGTCCACCATGCACACATCAGGTTGTGGTGGGTGAGGAAGGGGGTCTTTCATTGGGTTGGGAGGGGGATCGTGACTCCTCGGGGAGGAGGAATGATGACTTCCTCCGTTGCCGCCAGCTGCAGACATTTTGTCCACCGGTAGATGCTCTGCATCTTCATCAGAATCAAGGTTCCCTTCTGCTGTAATTGAAGGACATTCCTCAGTCCCCGGAGGAACATCTGAGTCAGACTGAGATGGGAGTGACTCGCTCAAAGATGTAGGAGGAGTTTCCTCCCCTGCTAGCATAATGCCGTGCCCAGTCGCTGTACCACTCGGAATGCTGTGCGATCCCTCCTTACCAACTTCATGGTGACTGTGGGGATGATGATGCTGCTGCTTGTGAGATCTCCTTTTGACAGAATGCTGCTCACGCTCATCCCCATCATCATCCTTTGAATGATCGCTTCTGGAATCTTCCTCTCCGTCCTCATATAGTTCCTGTGGGCTTGGATTTATAAAGGATGGAGAGATATCTCCTTTGCGGTGTTTGAAGAGCGAAGGTGATTGTGAGGAGATGGCCTCCATACCGAGATCAGAGGGTCGAGTTAATCCCTCATCTGACGTCTTGGAGACCTCAGGGTAACAAGCCTGTGCTCCTGATAGTGGACTGGGTGGACGTTCTATTGAATCATACTTCTCTTCCTCCTTTTCACCCCCCTTTTCTTGCTTTATACCCTCATAAACATCTTCCCCATAGCCAGGTGGAGCCTCCAGACATACAAAATCCTCATGCTGCATAGTGGATGCAAGGGTACTATGCTGGCTAGACTCAACTGTATCTGTTTTTTTGCTGTCTTCTTCCATCATCTTTTCTTCTGTTTGCTCTTTCTTCTCTACCATTTTTTCTTTAGATTCCTTTTCTACAATTGTTTCAATTTGTTCCACGTCTTTCTTTGTTTCTGACTGCTCGGTTTTCCTTTCACTGTCGCTCTGCTGCTCTGACTTCTTGCCATTATCTAGGCTCTCTCCCATCTTTTCTGACCTCACTTCGACCATCTTTTCAGGTTGTATCTGTTCTTCCTCACTTGTTTTAAGTTTTACTCCCTCTTTCTTATCTGTCTCATGCTTCTCTTCATATTCCATCTTGCTCACTTTTGCTTCTTTCATTTCAACCCTCTCCTGTACTTTTTCAGGCAAGTCTTTAATTTCCTTAGACGTCTCTGCCTCTTCTTGCTTCATACTTTGTTCACTTTGTGTGTTAGTACTAAGAGTCCCGCATGTTGTGACTGGCACCTTCTGAGAACTTGTCATTTCTGTTGGTCCATCTATGGTTTGCAGATGAGATGGATCTGATATTGTTGTTGAGGGTTTTACATCAGCATGTTGCTCTGGTAAAGATGCTGTGCTTAATTTTTCAGTAGCTGAAGATTTTTCACATTCAATTCTGCATGGTAAGGTTCCCTCCTCAAAAATGCTTTTGTTGTCCTCAGGCTCATCATCAGAGGATTTTTCCTGTGACTGTTTGTCTGCAGAGTCAGCCTTCTCCAAAGGTGCAATGTCAAACTTGAGGGATGTCACAGATGCCACCACAATTGGATGAGTTGCATGCTCAGAAGTTGCTGATTCTGGTGATTTTGAGGAATGTGGCTCTGCTACATGTTCAGGATGAGAGACATGATCCCTGTCAGATTTAATGCTTGACATATCCTCCTCTGACTTTTCCTCTGCTGATGATGTTTGATCTTGAAGTAACGATTTGGATTCTTCCAAGGGACTGAGAGGAGAAAACCTGGCAAGACTAGATATTGATTCAGCTATTGTTGTAGCAGGTGTCATTCGTTCTGAGACTTCCATGTATTCGTCTTTTTTTAAACATGGTAAATCTGTAATGGGTGACTCTTCCTCTTTTAACGATGAGTACTCATATGATATACTGTCTCCATCTGATCTTAGTTGGACACTAGGAATATTAATCAGTGTTTCTATGCTTTCTCCAAGGTGTTGACCCGTTGAATATGAGGCGGACGTTGAAGAAGAGTAACTAAAGGATGAAGATGATGAGTAAGTTGCATCAGACATTGCTGCTTGAGCAACAGCTAGGGATTCAGTCCCTTCAGACTTTTTATCAGATGTTTTCTGTGTTTCATGTTTGTCATCGCTGGGTTTGGATGTGTCATATTGGACTGAACTAGCATCTTGTTTCTTGGACTGTTCATCTTCCTTGCTGATTACATCCTTGTGCTCTCCAGGTACTGTTAAAGGCTCTGTTGTGGGGGACTTTTTTGCGGATGAATCACCAGTTGTTTCTGTCTGTAGATCTTCTGCAGTTGCTCCAGATGCTAAGGGACCAGTAGTATCTTCTTGTTTTGTTTCGAGTGGTGTAGATGCAGTTATGGTATCAAATGCTACCTTGGACTCTTTCTCAGACATCTCTCTGGCACCCTTTTCAATATCCAAGTCACTTGCATCTTCCTCTTCCTCATCCTCATAGTCCTCCTCTTCTTCTGCAAATATTTTTTGGCTTCTGACCAAGCATTCCTCAGTCTCTGCACTCACAATCATTGACTTGCTGCAAAGAGAATCAGTTTTGCCAGGGCACTCAAGTGCAAGAACATTGTCATCGACTTTCATGGACTGCCCAGAAGAACCAGGAGTGGCAGCACTGGGATCATCAGGTGATAACCTGGCAGCAAGCATGTCCTTTTCAGGTGGTGAGTATCGACCAGAAGAAAACAGGTCACTTTGGCTCTCAGCTGAATCCAGTTTGTTTTTATCTTTGTTACTATCACTTGAGATTGGACTCTCCATTTTGTTCTCATCGGAAGCAGATGTTGATGGAGTTGTTAGACTCTGAAGATTTTTATCCTGTGATGATGTAAGGATCCCTTGTGGAGGGGAAGCTTCAGTCACATGGGTTTTAGTCATGTCCAGGTCCTCTGAATGAGGCATTGCCAATGTTTCTTCTGTTTTATGGTCTTTCTCTTGTGTATCAGGTTTTGAAAGGCTGGAAGCAGATGTACATGGCTCTTTATCTGACAATTTAACATGACTTCCATCATCTTTGCCTTGAAGAGGAGAATGTGTGTCCTCTTTCTCCTTCTCCTTCTCTTCTCTCTCCAATTTCTCTGATTTGTCTTGCAAATCACTAGAGGCAAACAAGCTTGAACCTGTTGCCGAAGTGGCTTTTCTGTCATATGTAGAACTATAGTCAACAAAAAGATCTGGTCTCTCTTCTCTAACCAGTTCTTCCTCTTGGTATCGTTCCTTATTGTCTTGCTCTGAGTAGGCACTGTGGCTGCTGGGAATACTTGGTGAAGTCTGGTAATCAACCTTGCTGAAAGACACTAGCTCATCATCACTTTGTTCCTCTACTGAACAAGCAGCTCCAAGCAAACTGTCTTGACTTGTTTTTCTATTGTCATCTAAATCTCTATCCAGACTAGGATACTGGTCCTCTTCCTCTCTTTCTCTTTCAGTGTCTTTTGAAATGGGCTTTTCATAAGGCTCATATTTAGAGGCTTCATATATTTCTTTTTCCACTTCATAAGTCATCTTGTCACCAGATTTCATTCTCTCTCTATCAGTCTTTTCAGGACATTTCTCATCTGCACTGCCAGTCTTTTGAAAATCAGAATGTAACTCTAGCCCTGGAGAGGCAACCTCTCGTTCTCCCTCTCTTTCCCTCTCAGCCTCCTTCTCAGGTTTTGCTGCTTCCTTTGAAGGGAGCAATGTTTCATGTTGGTCATCCTTACTTGCCTGACTGTCAGAGCTGGGCAGTGTGATACTCGTTGGTTTACTCTCAATTAGAGTCTCTGAGACAGCTTTAGTACTTGTATCTGTAGTAGAGGTTGTAAGTGATGTGGTATCCACCTTACACTCCTTCTCTGGTTCAGGTGATATTCCACTGGAATCTCTAGTCAACTCTTTTTCTTCTAAATGGGCCACAATTTCCTCTTTTTTCATACTTGTCTCTGGTGGTTGTGCAGAACTGCTTGCCATTGATTCTTCAGACTTCCAAGTTTCCACTGATAATGGTCTTGAACCAGCCCCTCCCATACAAACAGCATCTCCTTCATCCTCCTCAGTGCTTTCATCTTCATCTGAAAATTTGGTTGGAAATGTAGTTTCAAAGATCGACTTGGTGTCTTTTGTTTTGTCCACAGTTGAGGAGGCTTCTTCAATAAATTTTTCTTTATAATCTAAATTTAATTTGAAACCAATGTCTGACAATGGGCAAGTATCTGTTTCATGTAATATGTCTTGTTTGATATCTCCTTTAGGTTCATCTTTCAATACCACATTTTCTTTACAGCTCAGATCTGAGGTCTCAAACATTTGTTCTGAAGATTCTACCAAAGATTTGCCTCCCAAGTCCATTTTGGTGTCAACTGACACCAATTTTGATGCATCTTCTATCATTGATTTCTCCTCAGGCTCTTTGATTACTTTTGAATCAGTTGTTTTTTCTTCTGCGATGGGATCTCTTTTCTTCAGTGTTTCTACAGTATCGTGTTCTGATTTCGAATCCACAGTTTTTGATTCTGTTGGAATCTGTTCTGACCTTTCTTCCACAGATACTGCTTTAGGTTCTTGTTTTGTGTCAGATGGCACATCTGTTGCCATACTTGGCTGAGGTACTTTCGTTACAATCTCTTCAGTGTGTTTTTCTTCATACTGTTGGTCGCTTTTAGCACCGGCACTCTCAAATACTGATTGATCTGTAGATATCTGAAGTTGAGTATCCTCCACACACTTCTCTTTAGATTCATATGGTTTTGCGGAAATGTCTTCAAACTCAACTGGTTGTTCAGATTTGACAAATGTGCCTTTGTTTATTTCATCCTCTTTAGCTTGCATATCTTTTTTTTCTGGTGTTAGTGTCTGGGGTTCGCTCTTCACTTCAGAATCAAACACAGATTTAGAGATAGTAAGCTTATCTGTTTTTTCATAAGTTTGACATTCTATAGACTCTTCATCTAGTTTGATAGTTAGCTTCGCTAACTCTTTGTTTTTCTGGTCCTGATCATCTTTAGAAGACAAATCTGATTTCTCAGATTCAGACAGCAAAGCTTGAACTTGGCTCAATTCTGGTGGTTCATCTTTAGGTTCCTGCTCGAATATTGGTGAGGAATCCATTTTGTCTGAAATGGATATTTGTGTTTTGGATATAGTCTCCTCTACAGTTTCCATATCTTGGCTAGTTTCATCTGTGTATTGTGAAATTAAGGAATGTGTTATTTGAGGCTCTTCTTTGTATGATACATCTGCTTTTTCTAAATGTTGTTTTGTTTGAGTTTCTTCCAATAGCTTCTCCTTCAAGTCTTCATCTTGTTTACTAGTAATTTCAGTCTCACCTGGAGTTGCTTCTAATATATGAGATTTCATCTCTTGCGCTGACATCCCTTTAGATTCTTGATCATCTTTAGCAGACATATCCTTCTCCATAATGGACACTTCTACGTGCATCTCTGTAGACTGAACATCTGGTTTTGAGAGGGAAATTTGCTCTTGCATCACAGATTTTACTTTCTCTACATTTATATCTCTAGAGTCTTCATGTTCTTTGGCAGCTGGAATCATTTTCTCATATGTCAGTCCAGCCTCACTTTTACTTTCTAACTTTTCTTCATCTTTCAAGATTACATCTGTTTTTTTACTTAACTGTTGTACTTGAGATTTGAGGCCATCTGTGTCTTCCTTAAATGGGCTTATACAGACGGATGAATCAGTTTCCTCCAAAGCCACCTGTTCATGTGTAATATCAGTTGATTCAGATTTCTGCTCAGAGATCTTTTCCGGTTTAGTTGTCACATCTGTCTCTACAGTGTCTTGTGTCTCCATATATTTTTTGGCTAATTCATGAGATGTTGATGTTTCTGCTTTGATGTCTGGGCTTTCAATGGACTGACAAGATATATCAGTCAGATCTTTCTCTTTGGATTCCTTGTCTAATTTAGACAATATCTTGGCTTTCTCTGTCTGAATTTCTTCTTCTTGTTTCTCCTGTTTTTCTATCTCGGAACGTTCCAGAACTGCTGGAAAACTCTTATCTTGCAACTCTTCTTCATTTGCAATTTTCTTATCAAAATCCTCTTTAGATGGCAATGCTGCTTTTTCTGGTTCTGATATTATATCACCTTTATCTGTAACCTCTGCATACTTTAATAATTGGTCTTTCTCCTTATGCTTCCCTTCAGCATTATCTCTTTCACCCTCCTTTTCTTTCTCTTTCTTCTCTTCATCTGTGGACAATTTTAAATCACAAGTTTCTTTAACATCATGATCATCAGATAACTTGCTATCTTTATCCTCAAGAATTACAGCCTTGCTGCTCTCTTCAACTTTGCCCTTCTTCTCAACACCTGGATCAGGCATTACCTTTGTATCTCTTATTTCTTTTAATGGTAGAACTGGTAGACTTTCTTTTTTAGCTGACAGGTCATCAACAAGTGGAGATGGTACAGAGGTTGCTTCCTGAATTCTCTTCTTTTCTTCTTCCTCTGCTTGAGGTATTTCTTTCTCATCTAAAATACCAAGTTTTTGTTTTGCACTCTCCTTTTCAGATTTAATTTCAGTGGGGCTAAGTGGCACTCCTGGTTCTTGATGAGTCTCTTTAAGGAGAATTTTATCCTTCCCTTCCACAGGTGACATTCTGAGGGGAGAGTGAGATGCACTAGGTGGTCCAGAATGTGTAGGAGAAGCCATTTTTACAGTGCTGTCATCAGGGCTTATGCATCGGTCTTCCACATCTGGAAAAACACTAGCTTCAGTAACAGGAAGCTTAGAAACACTGTACGATGGGGAGGAGAGTATTGTTTGTGCTTCAAAAGATGAGTCTTCCCTAGAAGGTGATACTGATACCTTCTCCATCTCAGGTGGTGAGGATCTTTCAAAGGATGAAGTATCAGGAACTAAAGGCACGGGACTTTTGGGTTTGTCCATTTCTTTCTCCTTGTGTTCAAGTTTATCAAGTGAGGCATATGCTTCTTGTAACTTTCCAAGTGGAATGTCAACATTTGGTGTTTTATCCTCATATTCATCCTCCTCTTCATCACCGTATTGGGCGGCCATCTCAATTCCCTCAGTTTTGCCTTCTAAGGGAAGTGGTGGTAATTCCTCAGATGGAGATGATTTGAAACACTTGTCTTCCTCCAAGGAGGATGTTGGTGAGACGGTTCCAGCTGAATGTAGGTAGTCTTTTCCTTGGGTGGCCTCAGTCTGGGTAACCGGTTGAACTGTGTCCAAGACTAGGGAACTTTTTCCAGTGTCTTCGGTCTGAGGTGCTGTGACGGATGCCACTGACTGATCTTCAGCAATGGAAGTGGGTAAAGAAGACAGTTTGTCATACTCCGTTATAGACGTTGCTGAAGAAACATGTTCCTCTTCAGCTAATGGCGCTGCAAGTATACTGGTGTAGATGGAAATAGGTGGCTCCTGTTGCCCAATCAATACTTTGCCTGTTCCATTGCCCATTACAGCGGCTTGCATTTCTCTCATTCCATGGATGGCATCAAAGGAGCCTGGTTGGTCTGGGACCGAGACATCATAGCTACCAACCTCATATTGAAGGTGTGGTATCCTGTCCTCTGCTTCTTCATGGATCTCCTCATCTGAGATGGTCTGTTCAGTCTCAGAGTAACCTGGGATGGTTTCATCCTGAATATATGACAAGTTTTCTGCTGCTGCAGCTCCTTGGGCTGTAGAGGTAATGCCAGCTGTAACACCTCCAACATTTGACAAGTATGCATTCTCTTCTTCCTTGACTTTCTCAGCAGAGATATCTTTTATTTCTTCATCTGCAATGGCATCCAAATCCTCTGCCTCCTCTAGCTCAGCTTTTTCAATCACATCCTCTTCTTCAAACTGCTCCTCTTCAGCTTCAGTCTTTCTTTCCTCCACTTGTTTTTGCTTCTCCATTTCCTCAACTTCATGTTTTCTGTCCACTTCCTCTAAGTCTTTGGTTTCCTTTATTGCCCCTTCGTCTTCTTCATCTCCTATTCCCATGTCTTCCTCCTCCTCTTCCTCCTCTGTCTTCTTTCTAACAGGCTGTGTCTCAACCTCCTCCTCATCTTCATCTTCAATTGCAGCACCCTCATCCTCAAATTTCTCTAGTTCTGATGTTTGGGGCTCATCCTGTTGTTCTTTCACTTCTGCTGATGGCACTTCTTGGATTTCTGCTGATGGCGCTGCTTCTTTCTCTGTAGCTTTTTGTTCCATGATATCGGTTTCTGAAACATGATCTTGTTCTTGCTCCTCTGCTACATCATCATCTCTTTCAGCTGGCAATCCAGAGACAGTAAGGGCACTTTTAGGGGCTTCAGAATGATCTGTCGTTTCAGTGGGTCTCATTTCATCAAAGTCTTTTGTTAAATCTTCTGGAATAGATGGAGCAGATATTAATTTTCCTGTCCCATTCTCTGGTTCCTCAGGTTCAATCTTCTCAGCCACTGGTTCTGCCACAATCTCTGCACTCTCTAACTTGGCAGTTGTAGGTTTGCTCTTTATTGTTTTGGGTTTCCCTTGGGTTTTGGCCTTGTGGAGGGTCTTCCTCACCTCTGGTGTAAAAGGTTTCAGGTCAGGTTTAGTTATTTTTCTCAGTTCAGGTTTTAAAGTGTCCTTGGTTTTAACCTTTTTCTCATCTTTTTTCACAGCATCATCTTTTTTAATTTCACGTTTTTCTTTCTTAACTTCCCTCTTTTCTTTGTCTTTCTTTTCATCCATTTTGGACACCCTTTCCTTGGGGTGTTTGTGATTTCTCCTTCAATAATTTTTTCTTTTCTGTCACTTCTGTTTTTGGTTTCAATGGCTTGGTGTGCTTCTTTGCTTCTTTTTTCTCATTTTGTTCTCGTTGACAGAGTCACTCTTCATTTCGACAACGGATACATCCTCATGCTCGTCGGTTTCTTTCTTTAAAGGCTTAGCTGGTGCTTGAGTCTTGGGAGATGATTTGAGGCTTTCTTTGCTGTCAGTTCTTTGCTTTAGCTTTGTTTGTTTTACAGCTGAAGGTGAAATGCCAGAATTAATGTCTTTTTGGGTGGCTACCGGATACCGCAAGAAATCAAGGTGCTTCAACTTTTCAAGCCCTTCAAGGATTTTGTTCTGCGGTGCATTTCCAGGGAACAAAACTCTGATGATTTTTTCTGTATGGTTGGCAGGGAGCCATACAACGAGTGCAGTAATAGATGTCAAATATGGGACAGATATTTCTCCCTCTTTTCCATTTGCAAGCACTATCCCTGTCTTGGCCTTGCTGTTACCTGCCCACTTCTGCATGAGGAACTGCATTTCCTTACTGTCCTTCACAGGGTTCAGGACAAACATGTCTAACCTGCCCACACCCATCTTATGAAAAAGAGTGATGGGCTCGATGGTATTACTAACCACTCGAAAAAGAGGCTCAGGCTTAATTCCTAGCTTGCTGAGGTATTGCAATGTAAGAGAGGCTTCCTCAATGCTTCGCTTTACTTTCAAATTCGATTCTGATGCACGAAGCTTCTCAGGTACATTGAAGAACACAACTCCGAGCTCGGGCGATATCAGGTTCTTCATCCAATCACTGTAGGTGGTTGAGCCTTGAGAGTGTTCTTCCTCCTGTTCTGCAACCTTCCTTTGAAAGAGTCCATTGATTCCAGGAAGATTATCAGCACCAATATGGGTAAGAAGGATAGAATCAATACGATCTAAATGTCTGACAAGCTTCCAGAAGCATGACCTTCTTTCAGAGCCACCATCAATCAGAATGTTAAAACCATTGACAGCAAAAAGCGCAGAATCTCCTCGTCCACCAGGAAAGATGTAGCAGCAAGGCTTTGACAGCTTTAGGAATCCTCCAGAGGTTGGAGGCTCAAGAAGGTCAAATGGGGATGGTACATCCACAGTCTCAGATATGTATTCGGTAAACTCAGTGACCCCCTCCATCTTAGGGAGTACGGGCTCTGGATTCAGCCTATAATTCAGCAACTCCCTAATGCGTTGCTGTTGCCCCAGAGAGCTCCAGCCTGCCTCACCACGGCAAGACACAGTCAGTGATGCCCACTGTCCAGAGCTGGCTTTAACCAGCAAATTACTGACCTACATGATGAAAACAAGTCCAAAATTAGTCAAGATATACATACACACAAAAAACATCACATTTGTATATATATATATATATATACAAACACACAATAATATATATAAACATATATATTTGTATATATATATATATATATATATATACAAACCCGATTCCAAAAAAGTTGGGACACTGTTCAAATTGTGAGTAAAAAAAGGAATGGAATAATTTACAAATCTCATAAACTAATATTTTATTCACAATAGAATATAGATAACATATCAAATGTTGAAAGTGAGACATTTTGAAATGTCATGCCAAATATTGGCTCATTTTGGATTTCATGAGAGCTACACATTCCAAAAAGTTGGGACAGGTAGCAATAAGAGGCCGAAAAAGTTAAATGTACATATAAGGAACAGCTGGACGACCAATTTGGAACTTATTAGGTCAATCTTCGGGCCCTTAGACATCACTGCATCACATACAGGAATGCTACTGTAATGGAAATCACAACATGGGCTCAGGAATACTTCCAGAAAACATTGTCGGTGAACACAATCCACCGTGCCATTCACCTTTGCCGGCTAAAACTCTATACGTCAAAAAAGAAGCCATATCTAAACATGATCCAGAAGCGCAGGCGTTTTCTCTGGGCCAAGGCTCATTTAAAATGGACTGTGGCAAAGTGGAAAACTGTTCTGTGGTCAGACGAATCAGAATTTGAAGTTCTTTTTGGAAAACTGGGACGCCATGTCACCTGGATTAAAGAGGACAAGGACAACCCAAGTTGTTATCAGCGCTCAGTTCAGAAGCCTGCATCTCTGATGGTATGGGGTTGCATGAGTGCATGTGGCATGGGCAGCTTACACATCTGGAAAGGCACCATCAATGCTGAAAGGTATATCCAAGTTCTAGAACAACATATGCTCCCATCCAGACGTCGTCTCTTTCAGGGAAGACCTTGCATTTTCTAACATGACAATGCCAGACCACATACTGCATCAATTACAACATCATGCCTGCGTAGAAGAAGGATCTGGGTACTGAAATGGCCAGCCTGCAGTCCAGATCTTTCACCCGTAGAAAACATTTGACGCATCATAAAGAGGAAGATGAGAAAAAGAAGACCTAAGACAGTTGAGCAACTAGAAGCCTGTGTTAGACAAGAATGGGACAACATTCCTATTCCTAAACTTGAGCAACTTGTCTCCTCAGTCCCCAGACGTTTGCAGACTGTTATAAAAAGAAGAGGGGATGCCACACAGTGGTAAACATGGCATTGTCCCAACTTTTTTGAGATGTGTTGATGCCATGAAATTTGAAATCAAATTATTTTTCCCTTAAAATGATACATTTTCTCAGTTTAAACATTTGATATGTCATCTATGTTGTATTCTGAATAAAATATTGAAATTTGAAACTTCCACATCATTGCATTCTGTTTTTATTCACAAATTGTACAGTGTCTTTTCTGTACTTTTCTGGAATCGGGTTTGTATATACACAATCTGAATACAGTTATATTATCTAAACTTACTCCAGGATCAGCAAACACACGTGAGAAGGTTTGATGACTGAACACTCCAGACTGGAGAACCAGGTCACCTTGGTCAGAACTCTGCCCACTCAGGACCAGTAGCTTGTGCACAGCTGGGTCAGATACAAGATAATGGATCTAGGATGTAATAAGAGACAAAAAGGGCACTTAAAACACATTAGTCTATTAGAGTCAGTCTGTTTACAACAAGGTTATATTTCAACAAGGTTATTCAGTCTAACATCAAACCTATTATTCATCTTTATTAGAATACTTTACATACAGCATCTTGTCCAGAGTTTTTTTTATAAATTACTTACCTCAGAGATAACGGTATCTTCTGATGGGTTCACCAATACAACCGTTTCAAGAACATCACTTTTGTGGTGCAGAGTCCTTTGACCTGTAAGAAATACATATGGTTTTTCTTGTTGATATTAAGTTACAAATATCTATTGTGACTACACTTATTGAGCCTATTCACGATTTGTAAATTTGTAAATCATCTAAAACAGATGCAGCATACAGATACACACTAGTTGAAGGTCATCCTGTAATGAAAGAAACTCATACAGAAAGCGAAAAGACAGAAATGGGCGTCTGAGGCTTAAGCATTAGAAAGACTGTAAACATAGTAATCTGCTACAAATCCCTTAAGAGAAATGACTGTGCTTTCTATTGGCTTTTCAAAAAGTGTTAAGCTACTACTAAAATAATCTGTAGTAATTAAACTACATTCAAGCTAATCTTTTGTAATAGTAGTTAGCAAAACTACTTACTACAATGAAGGACATCTTTTTTTATATATATATATAACTATACAATATAAAATTAAATGATTATAATTTAATTAGAGCTGTACTTTTCTCACACAAAAACAATAAAAGTTTGAATGAATGGATAAATAGGGTGATAACATAAAATTTGACTTAATAAGAAATAAGTAAGAAACTTAATAAGCTGCAATAAAGAAGCTTGGAACGACATGAAAGAATTTGAATTAGTGAATCTTTTTTGATTCTCTTAATAAGCTGCAATTGATTCTGGCCTGAATAAATCACTTCAAGATTAACTGTTTCACTAAAATGAATCATACTTCTGGACGAACCATTTTACTACAGTGAACCAGACCTTCCAGCGCTACATATGAGTGAAAATTGTTTAGGATGAAATGATTCAGTAGAACAAATCAGGCTTTCTAGTACTACATTTGAGAAAGAGCTCAATTGGCGATGAATTTGCATGTGCAATACAGTTTGACATTCAAAATACAATATGACTGTTGGTAAGAGCTTCACTAGAAAAGGTTTGCTACTTTACTAAAAAAGTTAAGCTACTTAATTAGACTTAATAAACTTTATGCCAGTATTCTGAGAAAAAGGAAAGCACACTCATCTGAATGATTTGGGAAAACTTATTCGGAAATAGGGCTAAATGCTAAACCATAACTCACTGAAATGCACAGTAGCCAGAGCTCAATCCTTTAAAGCATGTTCCTTAACAACATTGCATTGA
This sequence comes from Cyprinus carpio, assembly GCF_018340385.1. NCBI lineage: Eukaryota > Metazoa > Chordata > Actinopteri > Cypriniformes > Cyprinidae > Cyprinus > Cyprinus carpio. The sequence goes on along the minus strand of NC_056596.1, from coordinate 20,797,433 downwards.
TTTGTTCATTTGAAAGTCAATTATAGCAGCCGTATGGTTGATTAATGTTTGAATGCCCCTGCAGCAGGACACTGAAAGGCATAGCTGTCACTCACATCAATATTCATTTATTTAGAAAAGGACTCCCAAGATGTACAGAACAGCATATCTACAGCTAAAAGACAACCTTAATGCAATATATTTCAAGCAGCAATCCTGTTAATGAGACATCATGGATGGTTTGGATTACAGTCATAAGTAAGGGGTTTAGAGTTTTAACTGTAAATTACGATAAGAGGATATCCAGGCTAATAAGGAAAAAAATCACATGACACAAATGCAACATAAGTCTTTATATCATCTCAAAAGTCCAGTCCAAACACATTTATCCTGTGTTTTCAGTTGTATAAAGAGTGTTATAAGGGCAGGGTGTATAGAGGAATTAGTGGGATAATCAAAGAGCTGCTGAACGCAGCAGGACTGGGGTTTGGACCAAGCTGGCCTAAGCCCGGCCTTGCTTCTATGAGCCAGATGGTATGAGAAGGAAGTACAGAAGTGAAAGTACAACATTTGTGAAGACTGGTGAGACAGATTTCACCAGGACGCACTGAATGCAAATAATACGGGCTGCCACGGAAACTAGTAGCTCCGACCCTGCTGCCCTTTGCAAAGTGACAAAGTACAAAGAAACGGGGGAGGTATGAAAGTCTCAGGCACTGCAGTTGCTCTCCCTCAGGCACAAAGCCCAGAGCTTCATGGGTCTATTGGCTTTGTAATGAACGCATTGTGTGCTTTGTTGTTGTTTGATGAAAATCTTAGGAAGCGGCAGAACTCAGAGAATTAACAAATGTAGGTGATAAAAAATTACAATGTCCAAACCGTAAGAATTAGCTGAAACAAATGTTAGAGGAATAATACAATTTTTATATTAAAAAATATATATTTAAAAAAGTTCCAGAAGAGTTTTTACCAACCTGTTAACAAAAATACATTTATTCAGTGGCATTTATATTATATTTAGTTTAAAAAAGCATAATTACTGTATTGACATATTTTGTATTGAAACAGGAAACTTTGGCAGGACGCAAAGGGTTCATCACTTTTTAAAAATAGTCAGTTAGGCTTTAGTTACTGTACATCAGAACCATTAACCATGATTTGCTACTCACATATGGCATTGGGGGGTGGGACAATCTCATTCTAGAGAGTTTTTGATTGGACAGTAAAAATTGTAATGCAGGATGAGTCATACATTTTTATTCATTTTTTATTTCTGGAAAAGAAAGACTGTACATTTTCAAATGGCCTTAAAAACCACAAAACTCCTTTGCCATTTTAAATAAACAGACGGTTTTGCAGAGCGGTGTGTTCAGCCAGCTTCCAGTTTCCACTACTCCCTTTGGAAATCTTCCACAGTCGCTAAAGAAAGGGATAGATTATAGCATTGTAACAGTAATCCAAAAGGCCAAGAGACCACTGATTATTAATTAATGACTTAATTTTTATAGCACAAACACCTTAATCGCATTAGCATCGTAAAACACTAAGTCATTTTTAAGAAGGTCTCAGTGTAAAGATCCAGTACTACCTCACCTGACCCGCTTGATATAAATATCTGCTCATGAACTTAAAAAATGAGAGCACTCTGTTAAAATAAGCTCAAATAGTGCTATGGTAGAAGACAGACCAAGAATCAGCGCTGCTCCAGATATTTTGCTCTAGATATGGTCACCCAAGAGATTGAGGCCTGTGGAAGTTTGGGAACAGAATCGCCTCATCTGAGCATCTAAAACAGTCACTCATGCCACCGTCTTGCGTGCTTTTGGGAGCAGATAACCTTGTGAACGGCACGTCTTGCTGTAGTGCACTGTATCAGCAACACTAATTTAATTCCCATTTCATGTACAGCTGACACAGAGGTTGTGCAATATTATGGCATTTCTTTTTATTTAAAATGCAAGATGAACTTTCATTAAGCATGAAGCACCACAGGTGTTTGTTGCTATCTCAAGTACTGTAGCTAACTAGCTTTTCAGAATGGAGGGAATTAATGTTACTTTTGAGGGACTTATTGTCATCCTATAAATGCGTCATCAATCCAGTCTTAGTCCAGTGCTCTGGTTGAGAGAAGTATGATAGGAAACCTTAAAAAATCCATTAAATTAATACTCTTATAAATTACACCGCTAGGCGCCATCATTTTCTGCAGATGAGCAATTTCTGCCACTGTACATGATTTAAGTGCTCTATACACTCTATAAAGCCCTAAAACAACACTAACACAAGGTGGCCAATATGTCTTCGGACTCTTGATGCTCCCTGTTGCATCTTCACAAGAAGCGAATGCCCTAGTTTCTTCTGGTAATCATAGTCCTGTGATTTGGCAGTGCCGACTGATTCTGCTGTTAAGCATATTAAAGCCTCTTTTATCACGGATGTGTCACTGAATCTCAGACAGTCACCTGGGGAAAGTGGCACAATGACCCAGCCGGAGTGCATGTTGTGCTTTCATTCCTCATTTGCATGGACCATTTCTGATTTGAACTATTATACTGTCAATACTGATTCACAGAACTCAAAAATAGTCATGTCTAATAACTAGCACTATAAGATGGCAGTCTATAACTTGATAAAAGACATAAATGAAGCTGCATATGCAATCAAATTAGCCTAACAGTATTTATGTACATATAAAATATTGAATAATTAGGGCTAATCATTAAAATCAAAACCAAAATGTATAATAAAAACAATATAAATACATTTCAGTGTGTGAATTGTGAAAACATTAGGTAGGCCATATGTGGGCTACAGAGGAAGCAAGTTTTTAAAGCAATCAAAAGGGTATGAGAAGATTGTTGGTGTTGTACCACTGTTTCCTTGGAGGCCAGAAAACTCCAACCTAAGCCTGAGCCAACTATGAGATCATGCCACTACACAGCCCGTTCATTAGCATTTGAAGCCACACCATTGTGGTCCTGAATAAGGGCTGGATGTTTCTCCAACACTGACGAGACTCCACAACACTCCGGCACTTCACAACAATGTCCTGGTGTCACACAGATGTCTTATCATTCTATACATATTATGGCCACATAAATTGTACATTTTAATAGGCAGGAACGAAAGAACAATAGAGAAAAGCATTATATCTTGAAGAAACTAGAAGCTTGATAAGTGCATCTTTTAATCCTGATAACTGGCCTTATTGTGCAAAGATCTAATATATCCCCAGAACACTGGTGGGTAGGCAGTTCAAATAAAGGAAAATGTCATGAGTACATACCAAGTGATGTACCAAGTTATGAAAATACAAATGCTGAGATGTTAATAACATGTTTAAACTGCAATATAGAGGAGTGCTTATGAAAGCAGGTAGAAAGCAGTATAAATAGTAGACACCTTCTAATCTTAGAGAGGACATGGGTCTGTTCTGAGTCAACATCTGCTCTGAAATGTCAGTGTTTCCACAGTCCTTTAACCAGATGATTTACAGACAGCTTATGGGTGGATTTGAAAACATATGCATCTAAACATAAAATTTGATAGTACATAAATAGTACATGACTTGACTTGACTTTACATGAGCAGAGCCAGATAGTATGCTGTATTAAGCCTATCATAAATCTTTTTGATCTAAATATTATTCAGCCTTATGAAGAGATCCGGTTAAAAGGAGTGGTTGGATTTTTCATTTGAATACTTAGTATTGTGTACTAGTGTCTGCATATAAAATGAACAATTGTCCATTGAACCTCAGACATGCCCAATTACCTATAAGCTAAGTCTCATGCATTATTAATAAATTAAAGGTGTATTATTGAGCTCAAGCTTACATTTAACTCCCAGATTACAGATTCTACCATTCCACATTGCCAATATCCAGTCCTGATGCAGTAATATTTCACATAAAGAACTGTACCAAAAGAAACAACATTTAACGCAGAAAGTCTCCTAAGGCAATATGTATGATTATCAAACAATGAGGTAAAAGATCTTAAACCAGAACAAGCAACACATTAGACAGGCCAATTTAGATCACAGTGATTCAACAGCAGAGGAATTCTCACTGCAGCACTACAATGAGAGGGTGATCCTCCCACACTGAATTTGCAAGCTTCCAGGGATGATGGCTGTTTGTGCACTCACCCACATACCCACCAACACAAACGCCCTTCAAAAGACTGAATAAAGACTGAAATACGTCACCAAAGCAAATGGGAGAGCATCATCATATCACCTCACTGTGACCATGAGCGCTTGTGACATCACACCTCATTTTCAGCACATTTAACTCAACTCATGTCTGCGCTTCAAATTCACTCTATCTTTATTACAAACTTAATGAGCAGGTGCCATGAGCCATTACATAAACTTCTACCAGTATACATTTAAATTGGCTAATGAGCTGACTCAGTATAAATACTCAGAGTAAACAAGTATATTAGATTTTAATGGTTTATTTTGACCGCACCAAGCAATCATTCCGGTTAAATGTTTGAGGAAAAAGATAAGGACAAAACTGCATGCCTGTCTAAGATATTCATTTGTAATTAAAAGTGCTACAATCCACAGATGGGCACCTGCCACTTAAGTTGTGTCCCTTTCCACTTGAGTAATCCACCAATGAGAGGTTGTTCGTCTCAACTGACCGTTCCTAAATCCAGAAGGATTATCCAGTAAGTCCAAAGTTGAGTTGCTACTGTTTTCTAGGTTGGACCATTCGTTTGTGTTGTCCGTGGAAACTAGGTCTAAAATGGCTGCTCCTTTCTCAGCATTTTCCAATGTCAAATGGAACAAAGCATGAGTCACTTTGGTAAAGCCCAAGCACCCAATTGCCCTTGTTTTTAATTGCCCATTTTTACTCTGTGGCAGATGCCCTTCAGTGTCCTAACATTGAGCCTCACATCAATGATATCATGAAAACTTAATACAGAATCTCTCTAAAACCTAATAACAGAGCACACTGCCACAAAACAAGACCAATTAAATAAGATTACAGATTTGGAAGGAAATTACATCTCATATTATAAAGACACTCTCAAAGTAAAATAGGTCCACTAAACATTCTGCACCTCTACCATACTTTGCTTTAGGCTACTACCACAACCAATGGGACAATGACTCAGCAGCTAATGCTGTTAGATCCACTGATGTCAGTGGGTGTTTCTCTATATAAGAATCCCACCCAGACAGCTGCATCAGAAAAGAGAACTAAGGAACGACTGAATCATTTCAGCACTGAGCTGACAAACAAATGCACCTAAAATAGCCCCCAGTATCTCCTCAAAAGCTAGAGTACTTAGATCATTTAGTTCAAGCAGGTCTGATTTGGTTAATTGATGTTTTTGTACTCCTATATGATATAGATAAGTTTAGAGCAAACAACTTAACATTACTACTAATGTCAGCTGTGCCGAATGAAGCAACGAGTCGTTTTGTGGGTTTAACTGGCCTCCACAATGATATTCAAACATGGAGCTAGTCATCCATTTAGACATTATTTTTCGTGAATGGTCTTTAAGCAGCCAGATGTGCAAATGTATTGCAAACAGAAAGAGAGAGAAGGGGGAAAGAGAGAAAGAGTCACAGATAGCAACGCTGAGTCATGGAGCAGCGAACAAATCAGTGGCTGTTCAAACCTTCTGACAAACTGGACAGCATTTTGGGGCATCATAATCATGGATTGCTAATTGTTTATGAATGTATCAAGATTTTGTAGAATTGTATATTATTGAATTATAGTAAATAATAGCCTTAACTTAATGGAATCACTGTTTAAGAAAAAATAGAAAAAAAAAAGATTTGTAGAGGTGACTTTCAAAACTGAAGAAAAAACAACAACAAAAAAAAAACAATCTGAACTGAACTGCTTACCCACGCAGCATCATAAGTTTTGTAGAATGCTGACGAGGAATGCATCTTACTAGATTTTAAGACAGAACCAATACTTTGCGTTATTTTGGTTGTAATTTTATTGGAATTGAAGAACTAATGAGTCTTTTGAGTCAGTTCTTTTTAGTTCATACTGCAGTTCATACTGCAGGACCAATGCAGTCCGATTCTCAAACGAATGACTCTTTTGAGCCGGTTCACTTCAGTGAATCAAAACATACAGGGCGACCAGTGTGATTGAATCATCAAACGAATGAATCATTTAAGACGGTTCTTCTCTCTCTCTCTCTCTCTCTCTCTCACACACACACACACACACTTTTCTTTATCAAAACAAAGCGGTTAATAAAAAATTAAAATAAAATAAAAACTCAGTCGGAACGGTTGTTGTATTCAAACGACTCGTTAATAAATCGCACATTTTAATTTGTAATTAAATGTTATGCCATTATGAACTAATAATTAACTAATAAGTGTGTGTTATGTAATATATAGTAAGGCTAATTAGACTTCAAACAGTGCATTTTTACTGTCTGCCGACTAAAGATATGAGTTTTATTGGAATCTGTGCTATTTTTGGAATGAACTGAAATGCTACCATATTTTCCTTTTCTATGTAATATATAGTCATGTAAAATATTTTGCGTTTAATTCATCTAAAATATCTGTGAATCCTAAGTTTCTATAAACATATATTTCACAAAAATATTTTGTGGAAATCTAAAACGATCTGCACCACTAATACTAACATTTCTTTTGTCCATTTTTTTATTCTACAAAAATAGGCTACTAAAAGAATAGTTAATAAACAAGAATCATTCAAATAATTACACCGACTCTTACATGAACATTCCTGATTATACCTCACAACTTTTGAGCATAGCTTATAGCTATTCCTCCGGACAAAGACGTACACGTTTAGCATCTTAACACAGCCTCCCTAAAATATCTCAGTGTAGTGTCATGCAGCAAATAATCACTTCTCGTGGTCATTTAACCCAAGCACAAAATAATAAAATAACGAAACCACTTCAAATACCTACTGATAAACGAACAAATAATTTCACAACCTGTGTTTTTTTTAATTTATTTATTTATGATTATTATTAATTAAACGCAAAAAAGTTAGCCCGTCCGCTTGAGCTATCCACCAACCTCCGTCCATCACAAATGAATCCAGTTAGTTTGGATAAAGCACAGCAAGGTGTTGATCGTACACTCTGTCCCCTAGACATATGTCGCAATTACAGGTAAACGACTGTCTGGACCTTTAATTACCTAATTCTTTCGTCGTCATGTAGCCTATAGCGATAAAAACGCATCATAAAGCCTATGTGGCGCCCCATAAGCCATGACTACGTGATTAAACTCATTAATAACATCAAGAAGAAGAAGAAGACAAATATGCGGTCAAATAAGGATACGCACCCTCCGCGACGTCACAGTCTCATGAAGCAAAGTGTCACTGACTGTCCGGATCACTGCGACACTGCGTAAAAGTCACGCCGGAGACCGCCTCGCACGCTAGAACGCTGTCTCTGTATCTGCATGACAGAAAGTGATACATACCATATGCTGATGCGGGCCGCTTTAACAGACCGTCGTGTGTCTCGCGACTGATGGGTGTTCGGGAGCGCAGTCACTGCTCTGTGTGTGTGGGAGGGGTCGGAGAGTGTGTGTGGGTTGGCAGATTTGGGTTCTCGAGCAGAGCGGGATGGTTGCAGCAACTCTGGCTGCAGCCACCTGCCAATTAAACTACAGATGCAGCTACTGTCTGAAGAGGAGGGTTAGGCGGCGGGGGAGGAGGGGGAGTTAGTGATACTTTCAATGCACCACAAGTAACCCTTTCATGTCTAATATTGTATTACATTATATTTATTCAACATTATTTCCAGACTCAAGGTATATATGTCTATTACATGTTATATGCCATTTACCCGTAGGCCCATTACAAGCATCTGGCATCCATCCTCATACTCGGATGAAAACTAAATAAGTTCCCATTGTTTTTCTATGTAAATGCACTAGACAGACATATTTGATCTTTGAGTTGCCATTTTTGTATGCGTCTCATGACAGTGTAACGCTCGAGTAAAAAAAAAAGTTAAACTTTTAAAAAACATAATTTACATTTTTCAAAAATGCATCTCTTGACCTTCAAATGCACACCGAATGTGGTGTAAGTAATAGATCATCCAAGTATCCAAGCATGTTTCATGCAATTAGCAATTAGGCTATCTGTTTTTGAGTCGTATATCTGCCTCGTTTTAGGTCAAGAAGATTTGCCAGAGTCAAAATGAAATCAAAATGGTGCCTATTCTCTTACACCAAGCCTTCTTAATTTTCAGTCCCTCCATTCAAACTACCTGTCTTATAGAGACCACTTCAATAATCCAGTCAGTTCTCAATAGGTTGAATCAAGTTTCACCCAGAAATGTCACATTATCATTTCATGTTTTTTTATAGTTTGTTACATCCTTACTGAATGTGTGCTTGACCCGAATAAGTTTGCTGCAGGCAAATGCATGGCTTTATGGCATCATAAGAGAACTGAATTTTGGTGCAGTGTTTTCTTCTGCTGTGCCCATTCTGCCAGATGGGCTATATTTTCAATTTCCCCTCTGTGGAAGCATTGCTATTTCACGTATAGTTCGTATGTATTTTACGAGGTGGCTAATTCGTATGAATTTGTACGACCTCACTCGTACGATTTTATACGATTTGTCTAAACCCCAGTGTCGGGTAGGTTTAGGGGCGGGGTTAGGTGTAGGTCATTTATTCAATTTCATACGAATTGTGCAACTCGGAAAATACGTACGATTTGGCAAAAATCATATGAATTTGTATGAGTGTGGTCGTACAAATTTGTACGAATTAGCCACCTCGTAAAATATGTACGAATTGCCGTGAGATCGGGCTGGTGGAACATATATTTTGATATGCTTTTCAGACGTAATTCACAGTCAAATCAGCACAGATATCAGCAAAGGCTCAATTTATGAAGATTCAATGTCTTATTTTATTCCTCATTCATATGGGTAGTGATTATAAAATGAATGGAGCAAGCAAATGATTTTCTTTCTCACTTTCCTTCTGTGTATTTTATTCATTTATGTAATTAATTAATGATTAAATGTTATTAAAATGCCCTGGAAAACTAGCTGTCATAACCAATGCATCCATCTGATGATTCACTGAAAGCAACATATAGATGAAGTAATGCTAAAATCAGTGCCAGGTATTTTTTACACTCTGGTTTAGTGCTTTGAATCAAACCGAATCTGCATTGTTATCAATATCCTAATCATAAATTATTGAGCAGCCTCAATTATGCATGACTGACCATCTTCCCTAGGATGTCAGCACAAATTGCATGAATGAATGGCTCTAAAACACTATAATATTACATATTTTTTTTTAAAATATATATATTAATGTTTTTGGAAGTAGTATTTTATGCTCATCAATGCTGCATTTATTTGATCAAAATTCAGTAAAACAGTAATATTGTGAAATAATATTACAATTTGAAACAGCTGGTTTCCATTTGAACATATCTCAAAATATAATTTATTCCCATAATTGAAAAGCTGCATTTTCCGTCGTCAGTGTCACTTGCTTCTTCAGATATCATTCTAATATGCAGATTTGCTGCTCAAGAAACATCTATTATTATTAATGTTGAAAACTGTTGTATTCAATTTAAAACATAAATCTTTTAGCAAAATTATAAACGTTTACTGTCACTTTTAATCAATTTAATGCATACCTGCTGAATAAAAGTACTAATATCCAAAAAAAAATCTTACTAATCCCAAAGGTTTGAAAGGTAGTACCCTATGATTTATAATCTGAAAGAAAGTCTTCCATATCAGCCAAAACCAGTGATTGTTTCTAAAGCCAAGACTAGTTACAAAACAGAAATTCTGTCAAAGTCCTCCAGCTCCTAGGAGTTTTCTTCATTTATCAGTATCTGCTCACTTCACTTAATGTTTGCTGTTCCTCCATAATGTATGACAGATCACAAACATCTAAAAAAAAAAAAATCATAAAACTGCATAGCAAAAATAATCTGTTTAATCAGTTTGTGTTTGTTTTGTCCCTCATTTCAATGTCTGTGTGTAGCCACGAATGTCTCACTGGCCTTTTGTATCAGTGGAAAACAAAAGCCTGCTGAAGATTGCACAAACAACTGAGGGGATTGTGTTTGTTCTAGCTCTTACAATTATTGTACAGCCCAGAACTGGGTAAATTGATTTTCAGAGAATAATAATATTTTATTAATATTAATATTATAATATTTGGTGGATATATTTATTCACCTCATTCCCTCAAGGCCACAATGTGTGTATGAACGTTATCTTTTGCTGCTGTCAAGAGCAGCAGCCCTTTCCTGAGTTTAGATTTTTTATTTATATTCAATGCTAGTATTTTATGGCAAAGGCATGCTGAAATCTTCTGTAACTTTATACATGTAACTTTATACAGTCACCTTTGATCAATTTAATCCATCTTTGCTGAATTAACATTCATTTCTTTAAAAAGTATTAATTTCTGACCCTAAACTTTTGAACAGAAATATACACACAAATATGAATACTTCAAAAGAGCTTTTAAATTTTAGAGCTATGAAGTTTTGGCTTTGGGCCTCGAGTATGTCTGAAAGTCATGTGATTGTTCACTTCCCCCTCAGCATCAGTGAAATTCATAATTATGGCTCAGTGCTTGCATTATAAATAGGTCCTGCTTGAGGCTTAAGCTATAGAGTACCAATTTACTTTGTGTGTATCCTGAGAGAGAAAGGAAAGATTCAAATGGATGGCATAAACTTGTACATGAGGACCCTTGTTGCACTCCCAGTGACACTATTAAATAAAATGACTCACTTCTTCTCCTTTTAAACTGTTAAAACAAACTTTTGTCTATGCGTGCTAAATTTACATCAGCAACGTAAGCAAGATAACACTCTTAAAATGTGTTTGGGGTTGTAAAGAATTGCTTTGAGGGTCTCTGACTTGTGGGAGACACAAATTAGCGAAAAAATCACTGATAATAGAGTCAGACACCAAGAGAGGGAATGTCTGGGTCAGATTCTGGTTATCACTAACTAGGTGCTGTTAGCCAGGACATTCACTTAAGTAATAGACAAGGTCAAGAGGTCACGGTTTGGCTAGTTACTTCACTTACGGTCCTATGCAAAACAATAACTGCCTTTGTAATGCATGGGAATGCTAATGGACAGTCTTCTCTAAATATTATAGACTTTGTCAGTAAGTCTGAGGGGAACTCATGACTCAGACGGGACTGGAAATATAGGAAAATTCTTCTCCAGACCATTACTTTCCTGCCTGCAGACAATCATTCTTCCCAACCGCTGACTCACAGAGCATAACAGTGGTCGAAACGACTCATTCAGTATCTAACAGGATATTTGAGGAGATGAAGCCTGTTAGCAGCTAATGCAGTGGTGGTCACAGTTTAATAAAAAGCCAATTATACCAGTATCTGATATTACCAAAGCAAAAACCATTTATTTTAGTGCAGGCTGCTATTCCTGCTCATGACATTTCTTAAAATAATACATTAAGATATCATAAGTTCATATAGTGTCAAATTAATCGGATAACAACAGTTGTTCAAATTATTATTAATATAATATAATGTGTACTCCTCTCCTCACAAGGCACACTCATTAGCCCCTCACATCAACGCTCACCTTGACTAAAAGCCAAGATGCAGGTCACCATGGAAACATAGAAGAAGAAAGGAGGGTTCAGGAGTGACTCAGTAAAAATGAAAACACTGATCATGCCGTTTCCTTGCCCTGAACCTCCCCCCAAGACTCTGAGGTACTGACTGATTGAGGTCATTCCTATATATATATATATATATATATAAAGTTAGCCTTTGTGAGGGATTGGCAATTTCTTTACTGTTTACCATTGACTTTACATCTGAAATTATCATACAATTTTTTTAATTGAGTCAAACAGACTCAAATGCTTTTATTAAGATAAACACAGATGTTTGTGCTGTTGTTCTTTGTCATTAGGGAACTAACAAAATTCTAGTTAGTTAAAACCTTGAACATTTATTAATAAATTGCCAGTTTTTCATGATGGAAGTTTGGACATAATAAAAATGGCTACATAAATGAAAGCCAGAGTGAATGAAATTATTTAAAATGTACTCTTATGTGCATTATGATAAATTAGATATACATTACAGTGCAAAATGTTGGTGTCAGTCAGTTATGTTTTTAAAAGAAGCCTCTTATGCTCACCAAAGATGTATTTATTTGATTTAAAAAATATAGTTAAAACAGTACAATTGTGAAATATTTTAATATTTTAGTAAAACTGTTTTCTATTTTAATATATTTTAAAATGATTTATTTCTGTGTAATTGAAATAATTTATAAAACTGAATTTTCTGTTGCTGCTTAATATTTTTGTGGAAAAACATGATACATGTTTTTTCAGGATCATTTTATGAATAGAAGGTTTAAAATAATTTATATGAAATTATTTGAGCATTCATTTTGAAAAAACAAAAAACAACTACATAAAAGTCTTTGTCACTTTTGATCAATTTAATGTGAATACAATTATTTAAATTTCCTTTTAAAAAAAAATCATATTGACCCCATACTTTCATACTTTTGAATGGTGGAAATTTTTTAATAATCATTATTACATGACTACTATGATTTCCATCTTTAAAATGAGTGAGTTTAATATTTTATCCAATATATTCTGACATATGTGACGGGGACATGAAAATGTGCTGCATAATAGGAATGACACAGCTGTATCTTTTAGCCACCTGCAGCTTCAAACTGCTGAGTAACTCAGTGCAGATCACACCCAAGGGTTGTGAGGACATAATCAGGCATTAAAACTGATACTTACATACTGATAAAAAGCCTAAATGCACTGTAAGTCGCTTTGGATAAAAGCGTCTGTTAAATGCATGAATGTAAAAAATGTAAATGATACTTACCAAAACAGATGAGAAATGAGAAGATGTGAATACAAGGAGTGTCTACAAATACAAAACGGTTGAAACATTATTGAATTCTTTAATAGATAGATAGATAGATAGATAGATAGATAGATAGATAGATAGATAGATAGATAGATAGATAGATAGATAGATAGATAGATCTTTTGTTTTACCTCTTTTGACATTGTTCTGCATTACTCATAATATCCATTAGATGGCAGCAGCTCATCATTTTATATTTATAAAAGACATTTATAAGGGAAGGACTGAGAACACAATAAAGAAAAAAATATTGCAGTATATCCTTAATAATAAAAAGGAATTCAACTTCAAGTGCTTATATGGCTGAAAAAAAATGAACAAAACATCCATCAGTCCTAGACAAAGAAATTCTATTAGTCAATACTTTATCTATTATTGTGTTCCCAATTAGAATAGAAGCACATCTATTTGTGCCCTAGGACAGCCACTGAATTCCCCTTAGTTTGAATGTCATTGATCTATGCTAAGGCACATGCTAAATATGATACGGTCGAATCAATACTGTGGTCCCATTTGCACCATCAGCCTGGGAGCCTTGTGTCTGACAGGCCTCGAGCAACAGAAAAGCACAATCTGAGACATCAACCTTTAGTGGTTGTTAACCTTGTATCACCCCAGTGACCAGTCATCACAATCTGATCTAAGCACACATCACATCCTTCAGCAGGGTCAGAGGCCATCACTCTACCTCCAAAGCTTTATTCCATCTATTTAGTGCTATTTGGTTCTAACCCCTAGTAAGCATTAATAAGCACATAATTCACATATTTTGTTAAAGACATGTATGGTGCCTCAAGTAATGTAGCTTACTGAGGAGAGATGTGTTATTACTTTTCTAAGTTTTGGACTTGGTTTTTTGGATTTCTGCCGGGCTTGAAATAATATTAACAACAACAACAACAACAAAAAGTCCAGGTTTTGTAGGCCATGACCCTGGTTCCCTTGGCAACAACAACTCAGTAGGGTTTTTCCATTGGCTTCTGGATTATTGCAGAAAATAAGCTCTGTGACCAAAAGTTTATGATTCTTACATGTTTTTTTTTCATTGTGATAATCTCCACAAATGAACACAGCTTTTATGAATTTTGAAGCCAAGATAGATTTGACAGAAGCTAAATGAAGGCTATAAATGAACTACAGTACAACTCCTTCAGTCTTTAAGGTTTTTGAGGTTTGAGTTAAAATAGTTTGCGGGAGCATGATTAAAAACACAATGAGGCTGTGAAAGCAAACTAGTGAGTAGACAAGGTTTTTTGTTTGGTGTATTGACGTTTAATGTTCCCAACAACCAATGCTGTCCCATTTAGCCTTTTGTTAACAGCCCATATATTAGGACAAGTAAAAAAAAAAACAAGGTAATGTATTTTATGTCATATAATAAAATGTGAAAATATATTGAGCTTGTGTTAACCACAAACCTTATTTCACTCATTTAACCAAAAACCTGTTTAAAAAACCCACCAACTTAAGAATGATGAAAACAGAAGTGCTAAAATGATCATTTGAAGGGTTTTGGCTTACTTTGCAGCACTCTATTGTTATATGAAAGCATTTTGACATTCACAGTCACTGTTGGTTTGAACATAATCTGTGATAACATGCACTCTCATGCCTATATATATTCAGATCAAAAGCACTCTATGCTAAAGTACATTGCCTTTTACATTTTGAAATTTGTTCCAGCTACTGTATCATTCACCTCCTCTGACAGCAGCTTAAGGTTTAAAATGGATAGTAAGGCACTTGCTCAGCAATACCATGCTAGTCGCTTTTATAAAATGGCCTGTCTTACACCGAGGCACATTTGAGCTTTTATGAATACACAGATCAAGGTCCGTCCTGCCCAGCAGTCAAGCACTGGCTCTGCAGCTCCTCTCCTCCTGACACAGGTCTTTGATAACCACTGTGCCATGCAGGACCTGTGCAAACACACATGCTGGACTCCCCGTGGAGAGATTCTCAGTGCTGCATTAGCTGCATATCATGCATGTTATGTGTGAGCTTGCTGTAAGCAAGACCACTGCAGTATGACCTTGGGCTGGCAATATGTGTATGAACAGCTTGACTCCAAGTGAAAATATTTATTTATGTGTGGCATGCTAAGAAATAAATGGAAGCTTTATCTTTTTTATACAGTAGATTTTCATATAAACTTCTGACTTCTGAAATTTGCATTCAACTCTACTGCAGGATCTAGATGTCATCCTTTCAATTGGACTGACCTCTGACCTCGGCTGAGAACTGGGCAGAATGTCTGGTTATGAAAAGCTGTAGTTGGTGGTCCAGGTCACATTCTGACACATCGATGTCCCAGGAACGGATGCCTGCAGGTACAGAGAGACATGTGACATGATCAATATAAGCAAAGTACCTGAAATTACATGTGTTCGCAATGTTCATTCACACCCTCATTTCACATAATGAGCTTTACCCATATTCCTATTTTTTCATGTATAATACCTTACAAAGGATTATATTATATATTATAACAATGTGTGAAAAGTTGAATTGAAAAATTAACAAATTTCCTTTTATATGTATATATTAGACTATATCATACCATTTAATTAATGACAAATTGATATATACTTTTTTATTATTATTATTTTTATTATTACTTAACATTTAAATGTGATATATGGTATCGTATATCAATATTTATACACCATTTTATTCATTACAAATTATTATATTACTTAATATTTTGTATTACTTATTATTACTTGATATTACAATTTGAGTAAAAAGTTCAGTTGAAAAATGAACGTACATTTAAATGTGCATTTTTATTAATAATATTTATAATATTAATGTTTTAATAAAGTACTTCTGATAATAATAATTCAAATATTTATATCAATTCATTTATTAATCATTTACAGTTTACTCATTTCAAGAAACTTTTAGTTTATATTTAGGTTGTAATTTTTCAGCCCATTTTTCAATGTGGTCTCAGACATCCGCCATATAGTTCTAAATACGAGATATAGTGCGTTGAGCTCAGAATATTTATTGAGTGTTACATAAGATCCCGAAATTTTAGATGTGTACTGCATTGAACTTCAGAATCCAAATTGGAGAATAAGGAAATTAAATTAAATCTCTATGTCTCTTAACTCTCCTCGGCTGAATGTGTCCTCCTCTTCTCTTCTTCATACAGATGAAGGGCTAGTTTCCTCAGATTCTGTTTTGCTTTGTAGATGAAGTGTACTGTACATCTTGTAAACACTGCAGTGTTTGTTCTCAGAAATGCTGTGTCATTGGGATTTAAAACAGGTAATGACCGTAAGAGATGAACCGATACTTCTATTTTCCCAAATTAAGATTTACACAGCCTATTGAAATACAAGACATTCCTTACGGTATTGATTTCATTCTCATCGATATGCTAATTGCTGATTAAAAGTCTGTCAGGAGGAATGGGATAATCCTGGGGTTTCTAGACGTCCAAACATTAGAGAATGCTGCAGAGTGTGCATGTCAGGATTGTAAATGTACTGAATGTGAGTAGCATAACATGTGTACCATAGTTGACCCTGACTGTTATGCTCTAATTTGGTTGTTTCTCAGGTTTGTGCAGTTGGCAGCTCTGATTTGTTACTTTATATACTGTAGCTTATGGACTTTTGGAGCGATTAATGCCAAAACTGTGTCAATACTGTAAACAAAAATGTTTTACACTCAAAAGTCAAGTTTCATGATCATTAGAAGAAATGTCAGTAGTAGTTATGAAAAGAAGATGTCCATTCAGCAAACCAATTTTTTATGAGTTGGCAGATAAACAATAAAACATATTTTAAAGTACTAAAGCAAAGAAGTTACAATAAAAAGTAACCAGTACTAGATTCTATTCTGCCATTAACACTGTAATTCAATGTACTTTTCTGTAAACTAATTGATGATTTGTGTACTGTAGAAAAAGAATCAGTCCATAAAGATTTAAATGTTATATGGTAAATGGTATATAAATGTTTTTTGGTTTTTTTTGCTTCTTTTAAACCAAAGTACAAGTGAAAAGATCTTTGCACTTTTTCGTCTGTTTTTAATTTGATTACAGATGAATGAAATGGAGTTATCATAAAATCAATTAGAAATTATGGAAATTATTGTGACAAGCTAAAAGGATAAAATCATTTTATTTAACAATCCTGCAAACAAATTAATGTTTCAATTGTTTACGTCTATGAAATTTCATATCCTTTTATTTTAAGACATACTTTGTGACATAAGTGTAAGAGTTTTTGAACAGTTTATTGTACATAAGCTTAAATATTAATTTAGATGTTTCTAAAGAATAATAGTCTACAAAAAAGTACCCCTTTGATACAAGAACTAAATTTTACACTTTAGGTACTAACATGCAATTTTAAAGTATTAATACGTACCTTTAAAGTGCTAATACACCATTTATGGGTAAATAA